>NW_027462522.1:0-51615 GCF_050947455.1 Rhinoderma darwinii
CAGGCGAGCAATTGGCAGCATGTTCAGAACCATGTTTCTGTGAATAACTCCTGAACCGTAAGTCCTAGACGCTCGCTCTTGGCTGCATTCGATTCAGCTCGTGGCAGCCAGTCTAAAAAGCACTATCTTGGACTTCTCTGCATGTTTCCCAGGCGAGCAATTGGCAGCATGTTTCAGAACCATGTTTCTGAGGCTAATTCCTTAACCGTAAGTCCTAGACGCTCGATCTTGGCGGCATTCGTCTCAGCGCCTGGCAATTAGTATAGGAGCACTGTGTTTGACTTCTCTGGATGTTTCCCAGGCGAGTTATTGACAAGTAAATCCTAGACGCTCGATCTTGGTTATTTTCGCTTTCGCGGCTGGCAGTAAAAGAACCATGTTTCTGTGAATAACTCCTGAACCGTAAGTCCTAGACGCTCGCTCTTGGCTGCATTCGATTCAGCTCGTGGCAGCCAGTCTAAAAAACACTATCTTGGACTTCTCTGCATGTTTCCCAGGCGAGCAATTGGCAGCATGTTCAGAACCATGTTTCTGTGAATAACTCCTGAACCGTAAGCCACAGACGCTCGCTCTTGGCTGCATTCGATTCAGCTCGTGGCAGCCAGTCTAAAAAACACTATCTTGGACTTCTCTGCATGTTTCCCAGGCGAGCAATTGGCAGCATGTTCAGAACCATGTTTCTGAGGCTAATTCCTTAACCGTAAGTCCTAGACGCTCGATCTTGGCGGCATTCGTCTCAGCGCCTGGCAATTAGTATAGGAGCACTGTGTTTGACTTCTCTGGATGTTTCCCAGGCGAGTTATTGACAAGTAAATCCTAGACGCTCGATCTTGGTTATTTTCGCTTTCGCGGCTGGCAGTAAAAGAACCATGTTTCTGTGAATAACTCCTGAACCGTAAGTCCTAGACGCTCGCTCTTGGCTGCATTCGATTCAGCTCGTGGCAGCCAGTCTAAAAAACACTATCTTGGAATTCTCTGCATGTTTCCCAGGCGAGCAATTGGCAGCATGTTCAGAACCATGTTTCTGTGAATAACTCCTGAACCGTAAGTCACAGACGCTCGCTCTTGGCTGCATTCGATTCAGCTCGTGGCAGCCAGTCTAAAAAACACTATCTTGGACTTCTCTGCATGTTTCCCAGGCGAGCAATTGGCAGCATGTTCAGAACCATGTTTCTGTGAATAACTCCTGAACCGTAAGTCCTAGACGCTCGCTCTTGGCTGCATTCGATTCAGCTCGTGGCAGCCAGTCTAAAAAAACACTATCTTGGACTTCTCTGCATGTTTCCCAGGCGAGCAATTGGCAGCATGTTCAGAACCATGTTTCTGAGGCTAATTCCTTAACCGTAAGTCCTAGACGCTCGATCTTGGCGGCATTCGTCTCAGCGCCTGGCAATTAGTATAGGAGCACTGTGTTTGACTTCTCTGGATGTTTCCCAGGCGAGTTATTGACAAGTAAATCCTAGACGCTCGATCTTGGTTATTTTCGCTTTCGCGGCTGGCAGTAAAAGAACCATGTTTCTGTGAATAACTCTTGAACCGTAAGTCACAGACGCTCGCTCTTGGCTGCATTCGATTCAGCTCGTGGCAGCCAGTCTAAAAAACACTATCTTGGACTTCTCTGCATGTTTCCCAGGCGAGCAATTGGCAGCATGTTCAGAACCATGTTTCTGTGAATAACTCCTGAACCGTAAGTCCTAGACGCTCGCTCTTGGCTGCATTCGATTCAGCTCGTGGCAGCCAGTCTAAAAAACACTATCTTGGACTTCTCTGCATGTTTCCCAGGCGAGCAATTGGCAGCATGTTCAGAACCATGTTTCTGTGAATAACTCCTGAACCGTAAGTCCTAGACGCTCGCTCTTGGCTGCATTCGATTCAGCTCGTGGCAGCCAGTCTAAAAAACACTATCTTGGACTTCTCTGCATGTTTCCCAGGCGAGCAATTGGCAGCATGTTCAGAACCATGTTTCTGAGGCTAATTCCTTAACCGTAAGTCCTAGACGCTCGATCTTGGCGGCATTCGTCTCAGCGCCTGGCAATTAGTATAGGAGCACTGTGTTTGACTTCTCTGGATGTTTCCCCAGGCGAGTTATTGACAAGTAAATCCTAGACGCTCGATCTTGGTTATTTTCGCTTTCGCGGCTGGCAGTAAAAGAACCATGTTTCTGTGAATAACTCCTGAACCGTAAGTCCTAGATGCTCGCTCTTGGCTGCATTCGATTCAGCTCGTGGCAGCCAGTCTAAAAAACACTATCTTGGACTTCTCTGCATGTTTCCCAGGCGAGCAATTGGCAGCATGTTCAGAACCATGTTTCTGTGAATAACTCCTGAACCGTAAGTCACAGACGCTCGCTCTTGGCTGCATTCGATTCAGCTCGTGGCAGCCAGTCTAAAAAACACTATCTTGGACTTCTCTGCATGTTTCCCAGGCGAGCAATTGGCAGCATATTCAGAACCATGTTTCTGTGAATAACTCCTGAACCGTAAGTCACAGACGCTCGCTCTTGGCTGCATTCGATTCAGCTCGTGGCAGCCAGTCTAAAAAACACTATCTTGGACTTCTCTGCATGTTTCCCAGGCGAGCAATGGCAGCATGTTCAGAACCATGTTTCTGAGGCTAATTCCTTAACCGTAAGTCCTAGACGCTCGATATTGGCGGCATTCGTCTCAGCGCCTGGCAATTAGTATAGGAGCACTGTGTTTGACTTCTCTGGATGTTTCCCAGGCGAGTTATTGACAAGTAAATCCTAGACGCTCGATCTTGGTTATTTTCGCTTTCGCGGCTGGCAGTAAAAGAACCATGTTTCTGTGAATAACTCCTGAACCGTAAGTCCTAGACGCTCGCTCTTGGCTGCATTCGATTCAGCTCGTGGCAGCCAGTCTAAAAAACACTATCTTGGACTTCTCTGCATGTTTCCCAGGCGAGCAATTGGCAGCATGTTCAGAACCATGTTTCTGTGAATAACTCCTGAACCGTAAGTCACAGACGCTCGCTCTTGGCTGCATTCGATTCAGCTCGTGGCAGCCAGTCTAAAAAACACTATCTTGGACTTCTCTGCATGTTTCCCAGGCGAGCAATTGGCAGCATGTTCAGAACCATGTTTCTGTGAATAACTCCTGAACCGTAAGTCCTAGACGCTCGCTCTTGGCTGCATTCGATTCAGCTCGTGGCAGCCAGTCTAAAAAACACTATCTTGGACTTCTCTGCATGTTTCCCAGGCGAGCAATTGGCAGCATGTTCAGAACCATGTTTCTGTGAATAACTCCTGAACCGTAAGTCCTAGACGCTCGCTCTTGGCTGCATTTGATTCAGCTCGTGGCAGCCAGTCTAAAAAACACTATCTTGGACTTCTCTGCATGTTTCCCAGGCGAGCAATTGGCAGCATGTTCAGAACCATGTTTCTGAGGCTAATTCCTTAACCGTAAGTCCTAGACGCTCGATCTTGGCGGCATTCGTCTCAGCGCCTGCCAATTAGTATAGGAGCACTGTGTTTGACTTCTCTGGATGTTTCCCAGGCGAGTTATTGACAAGTAAATCCTAGACGCTCGATCTTGGTTATTTTCGCTTTCGCGGCTGGCAGTAAAAGAACCATGTTTCTGTGAATAACTCCTGAACCGTAAGTCCTAGATGCTCGCTCTTGGCTGCATTCGATTCAGCTCGTGGCAGCCAGTCTAAAAAACACTATCTTGGTCTTCTCTGCATGTTTCCCAGGCGAGCAATTGGCAGCATGTTCAGAACCATGTTTCTGTGAATAACTCCTGAACCGTAAGCCACAGACGCTCGCTCTTGGCTGCATTCGATTCAGCTCGTGGCAGCCAGTCTAAAAAACACTATCTTGGACTTCTCTGCATGTTTCCCAGGCGAGCAATTGGCAGCATGTTCAGAACCATGTTTCTGAGGCTAATTCCTTAACCGTAAGTCCTAGACGCTCGATCTTGGCGGCATTCGTCTCAGCGCCTGGCAATTAGTATAGGAGCACTGTGTTTGACTTCTCTGGATGTTTCCCAGGCGAGTTATTGACAAGTAAATCCTAGACGCTCGATCTTGGTTATTTTCGCTTTCGCGGCTGGCAGTAAAAGAACCATGTTTCTGTGAATAACTCCTGAACCGTAAGTCCTAGACGCTCGCTCTTGGCTGCATTCGATTCAGCTCGTGGCAGCCAGTCTAAAAAACACTATCTTGGAATTCTCTGCATGTTTCCCAGGCGAGCAATTGGCAGCATGTTCAGAACCATGTTTCTGTGAATAACTCCTGAACCGTAAGTCACAGACGCTCGCTCTTGGCTGCATTCGATTCAGCTCGTGGCAGCCAGTCTAAAAAACACTATCTTGGACTTCTCTGCATGTTTCCCAGGCGAGCAATTGGCAGCATGTTCAGAACCATGTTTCTGTGAATAACTCCTGAACCGTAAGTCCTAGACGCTCGCTCTTGGCTGCATTCGATTCAGCTCGTGGCAGCCAGTCTAAAAAAACACTATCTTGGACTTCTCTGCATGTTTCCCAGGCGAGCAATTGGCAGCATGTTCAGAACCATGTTTCTGAGGCTAATTCCTTAACCGTAAGTCCTAGACGCTCGATCTTGGCGGCATTCGTCTCAGCGCCTGGCAATTAGTATAGGAGCACTGTGTTTGACTTCTCTGGATGTTTCCCAGGCGAGTTATTGACAAGTAAATCCTAGACGCTCGATCTTGGTTATTTTCGCTTTCGCGGCTGGCAGTAAAAGAACCATGTTTCTGTGAATAACTCTTGAACCGTAAGTCACAGACGCTCGCTCTTGGCTGCATTCGATTCAGCTCGTGGCAGCCAGTCTAAAAAACACTATCTTGGACTTCTCTGCATGTTTCCCAGGCGAGCAATTGGCAGCATGTTCAGAACCATGTTTCTGTGAATAACTCCTGAACCGTAAGTCCTAGACGCTCGCTCTTGGCTGCATTCGATTCAGCTCGTGGCAGCCAGTCTAAAAAACACTATCTTGGACTTCTCTGCATGTTTCCCAGGCGAGCAATTGGCAGCATGTTCAGAACCATGTTTCTGTGAATAACTCCTGAACCGTAAGTCTTAGACGCTCGCTCTTGGCTGCATTCGATTCAGCTCGTGGCAGCCAGTCTAAAAAACACTATCTTGGACTTCTCTGCATGTTTCCCAGGCGAGCAATTGGCAGCATGTTCAGAACCATGTTTCTGAGGCTAATTCCTTAACCGTAAGTCCTAGACGCTCGATCTTGGCGGCATTCGTCTCAGCGCCTGGCAATTAGTATAGGAGCACTGTGTTTGACTTCTCTGGATGTTTCACAGGCGAGTTATTGACAAGTAAATCCTAGACGCTCGATCTTGGTTTTTTTCGCTTTCGCGGCTGGCAGTAAAAGAACCATGTTTCTGTGAATAACTCCTGAACCGTAAGTCCTAGATGCTCGCTCTTGGCTGCATTCGATTCAGCTCGTGGCAGCCAGTCTAAAAAACACTATCTTGGACTTCTCTGCATGTTTCCCAGGCGAGCAATTGGCAGCATGTTCAGAACCATGTTTCTGTGAATAACTCCTGAACCGTAAGTCACAGACGCTCGCTCTTGGCTGCATTCGATTCAGCTCGTGGCAGCCAGTCTAAAAAACACTATCTTGGACTTCTCTGCATGTTTCCCAGGCGAGCAATTGGCAGCATATTCAGAACCATGTTTCTGTGAATAACTCCTGAACCGTAAGTCACAGACGCTCGCTCTTGGCTGCATTCGATTCAGCTCGTGGCAGCCAGTCTAAAAAACACTATCTTGAACTTCTCTGCATGTTTCCCAGGCGAGCAATTGGCAGCATGTTCAGAACCATGTTTCTGAGGCTAATTCCTTAACCGTAAGTCCTAGACGCTCGATATTGGCGGCATTCGTCTCAGCGCCTGGCAATTAGTATAGGAGCACTGTGTTTGACTTCTCTGGATGTTTCCCAGGCGAGTTATTGACAAGTAAATCCTAGACGCTCGATCTTGGTTATTTTCGCTTTCGCGGCTGGCAGTAAAAGAACCATGTTTCTGTGAATAACTCCTGAACCGTAAGTCCTAGACGCTCGCTCTTGGCTGCATTCGATTCAGCTCGTGGCAGCCAGTCTAAAAAACACTATCTTGGACTTCTCTGCATGTTTCCCAGGCGAGCAATTGGCAGCATGTTCAGAACCATGTTTCTGTGAATAACTCCTGAACCGTAAGTCACAGACGCTCGCTCTTGGCTGCATTCGATTCAGCTCGTGGCAGCCAGTCTAAAAAACACTATCTTGGACTTCTCTGCATGTTTCCCAGGCGAGCAATTGGCAGCATGTTCAGAACCATGTTTCTGTGAATAACTCCTGAACCGTAAGTCCTAGACGCTCGCTCTTGGCTGCATTCGATTCAGCTCGTGGCAGCCAGTCTAAAAAACACTATCTTGGACTTCTCTGCATGTTTCCCAGGCGAGCAATTGGCAGCATGTTCAGAACCATGTTTCTGTGAATAACTCCTGAACCGTAAGTCCTAGACGCTCGCTCTTGGCTGCATTCGATTCAGCTCGTGGCAGCCAGTCTAAAAAACACTATCTTGGACTTCTCTGCATGTTTCCCAGGCGAGCAATTGGCAGCATGTTCAGAACCATGTTTCTGAGGCTAATTCCTTAACCGTAAGTCCTAGACGCTCGATCTTGGCGGCATTCGTCTCAGCGCCTGGCAATTAGTATAGGAGCACTGTGTTTGACTTCTCTGGATGTTTCCCAGGCGAGTTATTGACAAGTAAATCCTAGACGCTCGATCTTGGTTATTTTCGCTTTCGCGGCTGGCAGTAAAAGAACCATGTTTCTGTGAATAACTCCTGAACCGTAAGTCCTAGATGCTCGCTCTTGGCTGCATTCGATTCAGCTCGTGGCAGCCAGTCTAAAAAACACTATCTTGGACTTCTCTGCATGTTTCCCAGGCGAGCAATTGGCAGCATGTTCAGAACCATGTTTCTGTGAATAACTCCTGAACCGTAAGTCACAGACGCTCGCTCTTGGCTGCATTCGATTCAGCTCGTGGCAGCCAGTCTAAAAAACACTATCTTGGACTTCTCTGCATGTTTCCCAGGCGAGCAATTGGCAGCATATTCAGAACCATGTTTCTGTGAATAACTCCTGAACCGTAAGTCACAGACGCTCGCTCTTGGCTGCATTCGATTCAGCTCGTGGCAGCCAGTCTAAAAAACACTATCTTGGACTTCTCTGCATGTTTCCCAGGCGAGCAATTGGCAGCATGTTCAGAACCATGTTTCTGAGGCTAATTCCTTAACCGTAAGTCCTAGACGCTCGATATTGGCGGCATTCGTCTCAGCGCCTGGCAATTAGTATAGGAGCACTGTGTTTGACTTCTCTGGATGTTTCCCAGGCGAGTTATTGACAAGTAAATCCTAGACGCTCGATCTTGGTTATTTTCGCTTTCGCGGCTGGCAGTAAAAGAACCATGTTTCTGTGAATAACTCCTGAACCGTAAGTCCTAGACGCTGCTCTTGGCTGCATTCGATTCAGCTCGTGGCAGCCAGTCTAAAAAACACTATCTTGGACTTCTCTGCATGTTTCCCAGGCGAGCAATTGGCAGCATGTTCAGAACCATGTTTCTGTGAATAACTCCTGAACCGTAAGTCACAGACGCTCGCTCTTGGCTGCATTCGATTCAGCTCGTGGCAGCCAGTCTAAAAAACACTATCTTGGACTTCTCTGCATGTTTCCCAGGCGAGCAATTGGCAGCATGTTCAGAACCATGTTTCTGAGGCTAATTCCTTAACCGTAAGTCCTAGACGCTCGATATTGGCGGCATTCGTCTCAGCGCCTGGCAATTAGTATAGGAGCACTGTGTTTGACTTCTCTGGATGTTTCCCAGGCGAGTTATTGACAAGTAAATCCTAGACGCTCGATCTTGGTTATTTTCGCTTTCGCGGCTGGCAGTAAAAGAACCATGTTTCTGTGAATAACTCCTGAACCGTAAGTCCTAGATGCTCGCTCTTGGCTGCATTCGATTCAGCTCGTGGCAGCCAGTCTTTAAAACACTATCTTGGACTTCTCTGCATGTTTCCCAGGCGAGCAATTGGCAGCATGTTCAGAACCATGTTTCTGTGAATAACTCCTGAACCGTAAGTCACAGACGCTCGCTCTTGGCTGCATTCGATTCAGCTCGTGGCAGCCAGTCTAAAAAACACTATCTTGGACTTCTCTGCATGTTTCCCAGGCGAGCAATTGGCAGCATATTCAGAACCATGTTTCTGTGAATAACTCCTGAACCGTAAGTCACAGACGCTCGCTCTTGGCTGCATTCGATTCAGCTCGTGGCAGCCAGTCTAAAAAACACTATCTTGGACTTCTCTGCATGTTTCCCAGGCGAGCAATTGGCAGCATGTTCAGAACCATGTTTCTGAGGCTAATTCCTTAACCGTAAGTCCTAGACGCTCGATATTGGCGGCATTCGTCTCAGCGCCTGGCAATTAGTATAGGAGCACTGTGTTTGACTTCTCTGGATGTTTCCCAGGCGAGTTATTGACAAGTAAATCCTAGACGCTCGATCTTGGTTATTTTCGCTTTCGCGGCTGGCAGTAAAAGAACCATGTTTCTGTGAATAACTCCTGAACCGTAAGTCCTAGACGCTGCTCTTGGCTGCATTCGATTCAGCTCGTGGCAGCCAGTCTAAAAAACACTATCTTGGACTTCTCTGCATGTTTCCCAGGCGAGCAATTGGCAGCATGTTCAGAACCATGTTTCTGTGAATAACTCCTGAACCGTAAGTCACAGACGCTCGCTCTTGGCTGCATTCGATTCAGCTCGTGGCAGCCAGTCTAAAAAACACTATCTTGGACTTCTCTGCATGTTTCCCAGGCGAGCAATTGGCAGCATGTTCAGAACCATGTTTCTGAGGCTAATTCCTTAACCGTAAGTCCTAGACGCTCGATATTGGCGGCATTCGTCTCAGCGCCTGGCAATTAGTATAGGAGCACTGTGTTTGACTTCTCTGGATGTTTCCCAGGCGAGTTATTGACAAGTAAATCCTAGACGCTCGATCTTGGTTATTTTCGCTTTCGCGGCTGGCAGTAAAAGAACCATGTTTCTGTGAATAACTCCTGAACCGTAAGTCCTAGACGCTCGCTCTTGGCTGCATTCGATTCAGCTCGTGGCAGCCAGTCTAAAAAACACTATCTTGGACTTCTCTGCATGTTTCCCAGGCGAGCAATTGGCAGCATGTTCAGAACCATGTTTCTGTGAATAACTCCTGAACCGTAAGTCACAGACGCTCGCTCTTGGCTGCATTCGATTCAGCTCGTGGCAGCCAGTCTAAAAAAACACTATCTTGGACTTCTCTGCATGTTTCCCAGGCGAGCAATTGGCAGCATGTTCAGAACCATGTTTCTGTGAATAACTCCTGAACCGTAAGTCCTAGACGCTCGCTCTTGGCTGCATTCGATTCAGCTCGTGGCAGCCAGTCTAAAAAACACTATCTTGGACTTCTCTGCATGTTTCCCAGGCGAGCAATTGGCAGCATGTTCAGAACCATGTTTCTGTGAATAACTCCTGAACCGTAAGTCCTAGACGCTCGCTCTTGGCTGCATTCGATTCAGCTCGTGGCAGCCAGTCTAAAAAACACTATCTTGGACTTCTCTGCATGTTTCCCAGGCGAGCAATTGGCAGCATGTTCAGAACCATGTTTCTGTGAATAACTCCTGAACCGTAAGTCCTAGACGCTCGCTCTTGGCTGCATTCGATTCAGCTCGTGGCAGCCAGTCTAAAAAACACTATCTTGGACTTCTCTGCATGTTTCCCAGGCGAGCAATTGGCAGCATGTTCAGAACCATGTTTCTGAGGCTAATTCCTTAACCGTAAGTCCTAGACGCTCGATCTTAGCGGCATTCGTCTCAGCGAATGGCAATTAGTATAGCAGCACTGTGTTTGACTTCTCTGGATGTTTCCCAGGCGAGTTATTGACAAGTAAATCCTAGACGCTCGATCTTGGTTATTTTCGCTTTCGCGGCTGGCAGTAAAAGAACCATGTTTCTGTGAATAACTCTTGAACCGTAAGTCACAGACGCTCGCTCTTGGCTGCATTCGATTCAGCTCGTGGCAGCCAGTCTAAAAAACACTATCTTGGACTTCTCTGCATGTTTCCCAGGCGAGCAATTGGCAGCATGTTCAGAACCATGTTTCTGTGAATAACTCCTGAACCGTAAGTCCTAGACGCTCGCTCTTGGCTGCATTCGATTCAGCTCGTGGCAGCCAGTCTAAAAAACACTATCTTGGACTTCTCTGCATGTTTCCCAGGCGAGCAATTGGCAGCATGTTCAGAACCATGTTTCTGTGAATAACTCCTGAACCGTAAGTCCTAGACGCTCGCTCTTGGCTGCATTCGATTCAGCTCGTGGCAGCCAGTCTAAAAAACACTATCTTGGACTTCTCTGCATGTTTCCCAGGCGAGCAATTGGCAGCATGTTCAGAACCATGTTTCTGAGGCTAATTCCTTAACCGTAAGTCCTAGACGCTCGATCTTGGCGGCATTCGTCTCAGCGCCTGGCAATTAGTATAGGAGCACTGTGTTTGACTTCTCTGGATGTTTCCCAGGCGAGTTATTGACAAGTAAATCCTAGACGCTCGATCTTGGTTATTTTCGCTTTCGCGGCTGGCAGTAAAAGAACCATGTTTCTGTGAATAACTCCTGAACCGTAAGTCCTAGACGCTCGCTCTTGGCTGCATTCGATTCAGCTCGTGGCAGCCAGTCTAAAAAACACTATCTTGGACTTCTCTGCATGTTTCCCAGGCGAGCAATTGGCAGCATGTTCAGAACCATGTTTCTGTGAATAACTCCTGAACCGTAAGTCACAGACGCTCGCTCTTGGCTGCATTCGATTCAGCTCGTGGCAGCCAGTCTAAAAAACACTATCTTGGACTTCTCTGCATGTTTCCCAGGCGAGCAATTGGCAGCATGTTCAGAACCATGTTTCTGTGAATAACTCCTGAACCGTAAGTCCTAGACGCTCGCTCTTGGCTGCATTCGATTCAGCTCGTGGCAGCCAGTCTAAAAAACACTATCTTGGACTTCTCTGCATGTTTCCCAGGCGAGCAATTGGCAGCATGTTCAGAACCATGTTTCTGAGGCTAATTCCTTAACCGTAAGTCCTAGACGCTCGATCTTAGCGGCATTCGTCTCAGCGAATGGCAATTAGTATAGCAGCACTGTGTTTGACTTCTCTGGATGTTTCCCAGGCGAGTTATTGACAAGTAAATCCTAGACGCTCGATCTTGGTTATTTTCGCTTTCGCGGCTGGCAGTAAAAGAACCATGTTTCTGTGAATAACTCTTGAACCGTAAGTCACAGACGCTCGCTCTTGGCTGCATTCGATTCAGCTCGTGGCAGCCAGTCTAAAAAACACTATCTTGGACTTCTCTGCATGTTTCCCAGGCGAGCAATTGGCAGCATGTTCAGAACCATGTTTCTGTGAATAACTCCTGAACCGTAAGTCCTAGACGCTCGCTCTTGGCTGCATTCGATTCAGCTCGTGGCAGCCAGTCTAAAAAACACTATCTTGGACTTCTCTGCATGTTTCCCAGGCGAGCAATTGGCAGCATGTTCAGAACCATGTTTCTGTGAATAACTCCTGAACCGTAAGTCCTAGACGCTCGCTCTTGGCTGCATTCGATTCAGCTCGTGGCAGCCAGTCTAAAAAACACTATCTTGGACTTCTCTGCATGTTTCCCAGGCGAGCAATTGGCAGCATGTTCAGAACCATGTTTCTGAGGCTAATTCCTTAACCGTAAGTCCTAGACGCTCGATCTTGGCGGCATTCGTCTCAGCGCCTGGCAATTAGTATAGGAGCACTGTGTTTGACTTCTCTGGATGTTTCCCAGGCGAGTTATTGACAAGTAAATCCTAGACGCTCGATCTTGGTTATTTTCGCTTTCGCGGCTGGCAGTAAAAGAACCATGTTTCTGTGAATAACTCCTGAACCGTAAGTCCTAGACGCTCGCTCTTGGCTGCATTCGATTCAGCTCGTGGCAGCCAGTCTAAAAAACACTATCTTGGACTTCTCTGCATGTTTCCCAGGCGAGCAATTGGCAGCATGTTCAGAACCATGTTTCTGTGAATAACTCCTGAACCGTAAGCCACAGACGCTCGCTCTTGGCTGCATTCGATTCAGCTCGTGGCAGCCAGTCTAAAAAACACTATCTTGGACTTCTCTGCATGTTTCCCAGGCGAGCAATTGGCAGCATGTTCAGAACCATGTTTCTGAGGCTAATTCCTTAACCGTAAGTCCTAGACGCTCGATCTTG
Source organism: Rhinoderma darwinii (assembly GCF_050947455.1). Taxonomy (NCBI): domain Eukaryota; kingdom Metazoa; phylum Chordata; class Amphibia; order Anura; family Rhinodermatidae; genus Rhinoderma; species Rhinoderma darwinii. Next base: position 12,282 of record NW_027462522.1, read on the forward strand.
GCGGCATTCGTCTCAGCGCCTGGCAATTAGTATAGGAGCACTGTGTTTGACTTCTCTGGATGTTTCCCAGGCGAGTTATTGACAAGTAAATCCTAGACGCTCGATCTTGGTTATTTTCGCTTTCGCGGCTGGCAGTAAAAGAACCATGTTTCTGTGAATAACTCCTGAACCGTAAGTCCTAGACGCTCGCTCTTGGCTGCATTCGATTCAGCTCGTGGCAGCCAGTCTAAAAAACACTATCTTGGAATTCTCTGCATGTTTCCCAGGCGAGCAATTGGCAGCATGTTCAGAACCATGTTTCTGTGAATAACTCCTGAACCGTAAGTCACAGACGCTCGCTCTTGGCTGCATTCGATTCAGCTCGTGGCAGCCAGTCTAAAAAACACTATCTTGGACTTCTCTGCATGTTTCCCAGGCGAGCAATTGGCAGCATGTTCAGAACCATGTTTCTGTGAATAACTCCTGAACCGTAAGTCCTAGACGCTCGCTCTTGGCTGCATTCGATTCAGCTCGTGGCAGCCAGTCTAAAAAAACACTATCTTGGACTTCTCTGCATGTTTCCCAGGCGAGCAATTGGCAGCATGTTCAGAACCATGTTTCTGAGGCTAATTCCTTAACCGTAAGTCCTAGACGCTCGATCTTGGCGGCATTCGTCTCAGCGCCTGGCAATTAGTATAGGAGCACTGTGTTTGACTTCTCTGGATGTTTCCCAGGCGAGTTATTGACAAGTAAATCCTAGACGCTCGATCTTGGTTATTTTCGCTTTCGCGGCTGGCAGTAAAAGAACCATGTTTCTGTGAATAACTCTTGAACCGTAAGTCACAGACGCTCGCTCTTGGCTGCATTCGATTCAGCTCGTGGCAGCCAGTCTAAAAAACACTATCTTGGACTTCTCTGCATGTTTCCCAGGCGAGCAATTGGCAGCATGTTCAGAACCATGTTTCTGTGAATAACTCCTGAACCGTAAGTCCTAGACGCTCGCTCTTGGCTGCATTCGATTCAGCTCGTGGCAGCCAGTCTAAAAAACACTATCTTGGACTTCTCTGCATGTTTCCCAGGCGAGCAATTGGCAGCATGTTCAGAACCATGTTTCTGTGAATAACTCCTGAACCGTAAGTCCTAGACGCTCGCTCTTGGCTGCATTCGATTCAGCTCGTGGCAGCCAGTCTAAAAAAACACTATCTTGGACTTCTCTGCATGTTTCCCAGGCGAGCAATTGGCAGCATGTTCAGAACCATGTTTCTGAGGCTAATTCCTTAACCGTAAGTCCTAGACGCTCGATCTTGGCGGCATTCGTCTCAGCGCCTGGCAATTAGTATAGGAGCACTGTGTTTGACTTCTCTGGATGTTTCCCAGGCGAGTTATTGACAAGTAAATCCTAGACGCTCGATCTTGGTTATTTTCGCTTTCGCGGCTGGCAGTAAAAGAACCATGTTTCTGTGAATAACTCCTGAACCGTAAGTCCTAGATGCTCGCTCTTGGCTGCATTCGATTCAGCTCGTGGCAGCCAGTCTAAAAAACACTATCTTGGACTTCTCTGCATGTTTCCCAGGCGAGCAATTGGCAGCATGTTCAGAACCATGTTTCTGTGAATAACTCCTGAACCGTAAGTCACAGACGCTCGCTCTTGGCTGCATTCGATTCAGCTCGTGGCAGCCAGTCTAAAAAACACTATCTTGGACTTCTCTGCATGTTTCCCAGGCGAGCAATTGGCAGCATATTCAGAACCATGTTTCTGTGAATAACTCCTGAACCGTAAGTCACAGACGCTCGCTCTTGGCTGCATTCGATTCAGCTCGTGGCAGCCAGTCTAAAAAACACTATCTTGGACTTCTCTGCATGTTTCCCAGGCGAGCAATTGGCAGCATGTTCAGAACCATGTTTCTGAGGCTAATTCCTTAACCGTAAGTCCTAGACGCTCGATATTGGCGGCATTCGTCTCAGCGCCTGGCAATTAGTATAGGAGCACTGTGTTTGACTTCTCTGGATGTTTCCCAGGCGAGTTATTGACAAGTAAATCCTAGACGCTCGATCTTGGTTATTTTCGCTTTCGCGGCTGGCAGTAAAAGAACCATGTTTCTGTGAATAACTCCTGAACCGTAAGTCCTAGACGCTCGCTCTTGGCTGCATTCGATTCAGCTCGTGGCAGCCAGTCTAAAAAACACTATCTTGGACTTCTCTGCATGTTTCCCAGGCGAGCAATTGGCAGCATGTTCAGAACCATGTTTCTGTGAATAACTCCTGAACCGTAAGTCCTAGACGCTCGCTCTTGGCTGCATTCGATTCAGCTCGTGGCAGCCAGTCTAAAAAACACTATCTTGGACTTCTCTGCATGTTTCCCAGGCGAGAAATTGGCAGCATGTTCAGAACCATGTTTCTGTGAATAACTCCTGAACCGTAAGTCCTAGACGCTCGCTCTTGGCTGCATTCGATTCAGCTCGTGGCAGCCAGTCTAAAAAACACTATCTTGGACTTCTCTGCATGTTTCCCAGGCGAGAAATTGGCAGCATGTTCAGAACCATGTTTCTGTGAATAACTCCTGAACCGTAAGTCCTAGACGCTCGCTCTTGGCTGCATTCGATTCAGCTCGTGGCAGCCAGTCTAAAAAACACTATCTTGGACTTCTCTGCATGTTTCCCAGGCGAGCAATTGGCAGCATGTTCAGAACCATGTTTCTGTGAATAACTCCTGAACCGTAAGTCCTAGACGCTCGCTCTTGGCTGCATTCGATTCAGCTCGTGGCAGCCAGTCTAAAAAACACTATCTTGGACTTCTCTGCATGTTTCCCAGGCGAGAAATTGGCAGCATGTTCAGAACCATGTTTCTGTGAATAACTCCTGAACCGTAAGTCCTAGACGCTCGATCTTGGCGGCATTCGTCTCAGCGCCTGGCAATTAGTATAGGAGCACTGTGTTTGACTTCTCTGGATGTTTCCCAGGCGAGTTATTGACAAGTAAATCCTAGACGCTCGATCTTGGTTATTTTCGCTTTCGCGGCTGGCAGTAAAAGAACCATGTTTCTGTGAATAACTCCTGAACCGTAAGTCCTAGACGCTCGCTCTTGGCTGCATTCGATTCAGCTCGTGGCAGCCAGTCTAAAAAACACTATCTTGGACTTCTCTGCATGTTTCCCAGGCGAGAAATTGGCAGCATGTTCAGAACCATGTTTCTGTGAATAACTCCTGAACCGTAAGTCCTAGACGCTCGCTCTTGGCTGCATTCGATTCAGCTCGTGGCAGCCAGTCTAAAAAACACTATCTTGGACTTCTCTGCATGTTTCCCAGGCGAGAAATTGGCAGCATGTTCAGAACCATGTTTCTGTGAATAACTCCTGAACCGTAAGTCCTAGACGCTCGCTCTTGGCTGCATTCGATTCAGCTCGTGGCAGCCAGTCTAAAAAACACTATCTTGGACTTCTCTGCATGTTTCCCAGGCGAGAAATTGGCAGCATGTTCAGAACCATGTTTCTGTGAATAACTCCTGAACCGTAAGTCCTAGACGCTCGCTCTTGGCTGCATTCGATTCAGCTCGTGGCAGCCAGTCTAAAAAACACTATCTTGGACTTCTCTGCATGTTTCCCAGGCGAGCAATTGGCAGCATGTTCAGAACCATGTTTCTGTGAATAACTCCTGAACCGTAAGTCCTAGACGCTCGCTCTTGGCTGCATTCGATTCAGCTCGTGGCAGCCAGTCTAAAAAACACTATCTTGGACTTCTCTGCATGTTTCCCAGGCGAGAAATTGGCAGCATGTTCAGAACCATGTTTCTGTGAATAACTCCTGAACCGTAAGTCCTAGACGCTCGATCTTGGCGGCATTCGTCTCAGCGCCTGGCAATTAGTATAGGAGCACTGTGTTTGACTTCTCTGGATGTTTCCCAGGCGAGTTATTGACAAGTAAATCCTAGACGCTCGATCTTGGTTATTTTCGCTTTCGCGGCTGGCAGTAAAAGAACCATGTTTCTGTGAATAACTCCTGAACCGTAAGTCCTAGACGCTCGCTCTTGGCTGCATTCGATTCAGCTCGTGGCAGCCAGTCTAAAAAACACTATCTTGGACTTCTCTGCATGTTTCCCAGGCGAGCAATTGGCAGCATGTTCAGAACCATGTTTCTGTGAATAACTCCTGAACCGTAAGTCCTAGACGCTCGCTCTTGGCTGCATTCGATTCAGCTCGTGGCAGCCAGTCTAAAAAACACTATCTTGGACTTCTCTGCATGTTTCCCAGGCGAGAAATTGGCAGCATGTTCAGAACCATGTTTCTGTGAATAACTCCTGAACCGTAAGTCCTAGACGCTCGCTCTTGGCTGCATTCGATTCAGCTCGTGGCAGCCAGTCTAAAAAACACTATCTTGGACTTCTCTGCATGTTTCCCAGGCGAGAAATTGGCAGCATGTTCAGAACCATGTTTCTGTGAATAACTCCTGAACCGTAAGTCCTAGACGCTCGCTCTTGGCTGCATTCGATTCAGCTCGTGGCAGCCAGTCTAAAAAACACTATCTTGGACTTCTCTGCATGTTTCCCAGGCGAGAAATTGGCAGCATGTTCAGAACCATGTTTCTGTGAATAACTCCTGAACCGTAAGTCCTAGACGCTCGCTCTTGGCTGCATTCGATTCAGCTCGTGGCAGCCAGTCTAAAAAACACTATCTTGGACTTCTCTGCATGTTTCCCAGGCGAGCAATTGGCAGCATGTTCAGAACCATGTTTCTGTGAATAACTCCTGAACCGTAAGTCCTAGACGCTCGCTCTTGGCTGCATTCGATTCAGCTCGTGGCAGCCAGTCTAAAAAACACTATCTTGGACTTCTCTGCATGTTTCCCAGGCGAGAAATTGGCAGCATGTTCAGAACCATGTTTCTGTGAATAACTCCTGAACCGTAAGTCCTAGACGCTCGATCTTGGCGGCATTCGTCTCAGCGCCTGGCAATTAGTATAGGAGCACTGTGTTTGACTTCTCTGGATGTTTCCCAGGCGAGTTATTGACAAGTAAATCCTAGACGCTCGATCTTGGTTATTTTCGCTTTCGCGGCTGGCAGTAAAAGAACCATGTTTCTGTGAATAACTCCTGAACCGTAAGTCCTAGACGCTCGCTCTTGGCTGCATTCGATTCAGCTCGTGGCAGCCAGTCTAAAAAACACTATCTTGGACTTCTCTGCATGTTTCCCAGGCGAGAAATTGGCAGCATGTTCAGAACCATGTTTCTGTGAATAACTCCTGAACCGTAAGTCCTAGACGCTCGCTCTTGGCTGCATTCGATTCAGCTCGTGGCAGCCAGTCTAAAAAACACTATCTTGGACTTCTCTGCATGTTTCCCAGGCGAGCAATTGGCAGCATGTTCAGAACCATGTTTCTGTGAATAACTCCTGAACCGTAAGTCCTAGACGCTCGCTCTTGGCTGCATTCGATTCAGCTCGTGGCAGCCAGTCTAAAAAACACTATCTTGGACTTCTCTGCATGTTCCTAAGGCAAATGTTTCTAAAGCTAATTCTTGAACCGTAAGTCCTAGACGCTCGATCTTGGCGGCATTCGTCTCAGCGCCTGGCAATTAGTATAGGAGCACTGTGTTTGACTTCTCTGGATGTTTCCCAGGCGAGTTATTGACAAGTAAATCCTAGACGCTCGATCTTGGTTATTTTCGCTTTCGCGGCTGGCAGTAAAAGAACCATGTTTCTGTGAATAACTCCTGAACCGTAAGTCCTAGACGCTCGCTCTTGGCTGCATTCGATTCAGCTCGTGGCAGCCAGTCTAAAAAACACTATCTTGGACTTCTCTGCATGTTTCCCAGGCGAGCAATTGGCAGCATGTTCAGAACCATGTTTCTGTGAATAACTCCTGAACCGTAAGTCCTAGACGCTCGCTCTTGGCTGCATTCGATTCAGCTCGTGGCAGCCAGTCTAAAAAACACTATCTTGGACTTCTCTGCATGTTTCCCAGGCGAGAAATTGGCAGCATGTTCAGAACCATGTTTCTGTGAATAACTCCTGAACCGTAAGTCCTAGACGCTCGATCTTGGCGGCATTCGTCTCAGCGCCTGGCAATTAGTATAGGAGCACTGTGTTTGACTTCTCTGGATGTTTCCCAGGCGAGTTATTGACAAGTAAATCCTAGACGCTCGATCTTGGTTATTTTCGCTTTCGCGGCTGGCAGTAAAAGAACCATGTTTCTGTGAATAACTCCTGAACCGTAAGTCCTAGACGCTCGCTCTTGGCTGCATTCGATTCAGCTCGTGGCAGCCAGTCTAAAAAACACTATCTTGGACTTCTCTGCATGTTTCCCAGGCGAGCAATTGGCAGCATGTTCAGAACCATGTTTCTGTGAATAACTCCTGAACCGTAAGTCCTAGACGCTCGCTCTTGGCTGCATTCGATTCAGCTCGTGGCAGCCAGTCTAAAAAACACTATCTTGGACTTCTCTGCATGTTTCCCAGGCGAGCAATTGGCAGCATGTTCAGAACCATGTTTCTGTGAATAACTCCTGAACCGTAAGTCCTAGACGCTCGCTCTTGGCTGCATTCGATTCAGCTCGTGGCAGCCAGTCTAAAAAACACTATCTTGGACTTCTCTGCATGTTTCCCAGGCGAGAAATTGGCAGCATGTTCAGAACCATGTTTCTGTGAATAACTCCTGAACCGTAAGTCCTAGACTCTCGCTCTTGGCTGCATTCGATTCAGCTCGTGGCAGCCAGTCTAAAAAACACTATCTTGGACTTCTCTGCATGTTTCCCAGGCGAGAAATTGGCAGCATGTTCAGAACCATGTTTCTGTGAATAACTCCTGAACCGTAAGTCCTAGACGCTCGCTCTTGGCTGCATTCGATTCAGCTCGTGGCAGCCAGTCTAAAAAACACTATCTTGGACTTCTCTGCATGTTTCCCAGACGAGAAATTGGCAGCATGTTCAGAACCATGTTTCTGTGAATAACTCCTGAACCGTAAGTCCTAGACGCTCGCTCTTGGCTGCATTCGATTCAGCTCGTGGCAGCCAGTCTAAAAAACACTATCTTGGACTTCTCTGCATGTTTCCCAGGCGAGAAATTGGCAGCATGTTCAGAACCATGTTTCTGTGAATAACTCCTGAACCGTAAGTCCTAGACGCTCGATCTTGGCGGCATTCGTCTCAGCGCCTGGCAATTAGTATAGGAGCACTGTGTTTGACTTCTCTGGATGTTTCCCAGGCGAGTTATTGACAAGTAAATCCTAGACGCTCGATCTTGGTTATTTTCGCTTTCGCGGCTGGCAGTAAAAGAACCATGTTTCTGTGAATAACTCCTGAACCGTAAGTCCTAGACGCTCGCTCTTGGCTGCATTCGATTCAGCTCGTGGCAGCCAGTCTAAAAAACACTATCTTGGACTTCTCTGCATGTTTCCCAGGCGAGAAATTGGCAGCATGTTCAGAACCATGTTTCTGTGAATAACTCCTGAACCGTAAGTCCTAGACGCTCGCTCTTGGCTGCATTCGATTCAGCTCGTGGCAGCCAGTCTAAAAAACACTATCTTGGACTTCTCTGCATGTTTCCCAGGCGAGCAATTGGCAGCATGTTCAGAACCATGTTTCTGTGAATAACTCCTGAACCGTAAGTCACAGACGCTCGCTCTTGGCTGCATTCGATTCAGCTCGTGGCAGCCAGTCTAAAAAACACTATCTTGGACTTCTCTGCATGTTCCTAAGGCAAATGTTTCTAAAGCTAATTCTTGAACCGTAAGTCCTAGACGCTCGATCTTGGCGGCATTCGTCTCAGCGCCTGGCAATTAGTATAGGAGCACTGTGTTTGACTTCTCTGGATGTTTCCCAGGCGAGTTATTGACAAGTAAATCCTAGACGCTCGATCTTGGTTATTTTCGCTTTCGCGGCTGGCAGTAAAAGAACCATGTTTCTGTGAATAACTCCTGAACCGTAAGTCCTAGACGCTCGCTCTTGGCTGCATTCGATTCAGCTCGTGGCAGCCAGTCTAAAAAACACTATCTTGGACTTCTCTGCATGTTTCCCAGGCGAGCAATTGGCAGCATGTTCAGAACCATGTTTCTGTGAATAACTCCTGAACCGTAAGTCCTAGACGCTCGCTCTTGGCTGCATTCGATTCAGCTCGTGGCAGCCAGTCTAAAAAACACTATCTTGGACTTCTCTGCATGTTCCTAAGGCAAATGTTTCTAAAGCTAATTCTTGAACCGTAAGTCCTAGACGCTCGATCTTGGCGGCATTCGTCTCAGCGCCTGGCAATTAGTATAGGAGCACTGTGTTTGACTTCTCTGGATGTTTCCCAGGCGAGTTATTGACAAGTAAATCCTAGACGCTCGATCTTGGTTATTTTCGCTTTCGCGGCTGGCAGTAAAAGAACCATGTTTCTGTGAATAACTCCTGAACCGTAAGTCCTAGACGCTCGCTCTTGGCTGCATTCGATTCAGCTCGTGGCAGCCAGTCTAAAAAACACTATCTTGGACTTCTCTGCATGTTTCCCAGGCGAGAAATTGGCAGCATGTTCAGAACCATGTTTCTGTGAATAACTCCTGAACCGTAAGTCCTAGACGCTCGCTCTTGGCTGCATTCGATTCAGCTCGTGGCAGCCAGTCTAAAAAACACTATCTTGGACTTCTCTGCATGTTTCCCAGGCGAGCAATTGGCAGCATGTTCAGAACCATGTTTCTGTGAATAACTCCTGAACCGTAAGTCCTAGACGCTCGCTCTTGGCTGCATTCGATTCAGCTCGTGGCAGCCAGTCTAAAAAACACTATCTTGGACTTCTCTGCATGTTTCCCAGGCGAGAAATTGGCAGCATGTTCAGAACCATGTTTCTGTGAATAACTCCTGAACCGTAAGTCCTAGACGCTCGATCTTGGCGGCATTCGTCTCAGCGCCTGGCAATTAGTATAGGAGCACTGTGTTTGACTTCTCTGGATGTTTCCCAGGCGAGTTATTGACAAGTAAATCCTAGACGCTCGATCTTGGTTATTTTCGCTTTCGCGGCTGGCAGTAAAAGAACCATGTTTCTGTGAATAACTCCTGAACCGTAAGTCCTAGACGCTCGCTCTTGGCTGCATTCGATTCAGCTCGTGGCAGCCAGTCTAAAAAACACTATCTTGGACTTCTCTGCATGTTTCCCAGGCGAGAAATTGGCAGCATGTTCAGAACCATGTTTCTGTGAATAACTCCTGAACCGTAAGTCCTAGACGCTCGATCTTGGCGGCATTCGTCTCAGCGCCTGGCAATTAGTATAGGAGCACTGTGTTTGACTTCTCTGGATGTTTCCCAGGCGAGTTATTGACAAGTAAATCCTAGACGCTCGATCTTGGTTATTTTCGCTTTCGCGGCTGGCAGTAAAAGAACCATGTTTCTGTGAATAACTCCTGAACCGTAAGTCCTAGACGCTCGCTCTTGGCTGCATTCGATTCAGCTCGTGGCAGCCAGTCTAAAAAACACTATCTTGGACTTCTCTGCATGTTTCCCAGGCGAGAAATTGGCAGCATGTTCAGAACCATGTTTCTGTGAATAACTCCTGAACCGTAAGTCCTAGACGCTCGCTCTTGGCTGCATTCGATTCAGCTCGTGGCAGCCAGTCTAAAAAACACTATCTTGGACTTCTCTGCATGTTTCCCAGGCGAGCAATTGGCAGCATGTTCAGAACCATGTTTCTGTGAATAACTCCTGAACCGTAAGTCCTAGACGCTCGCTCTTGGCTGCATTCGATTCAGCTCGTGGCAGCCAGTCTAAAAAACACTATCTTGGACTTCTCTGCATGTTTCCCAGGCGAGAAATTGGCAGCATGTTCAGAACCATGTTTCTGTGAATAACTCCTGAACCGTAAGTCCTAGACGCTCGATCTTGGCGGCATTCGTCTCAGCGCCTGGCAATTAGTATAGGAGCACTGTGTTTGACTTCTCTGGATGTTTCCCAGGCGAGTTATTGACAAGTAAATCCTAGACGCTCGATCTTGGTTATTTTCGCTTTCGCGGCTGGCAGTAAAAGAACCATGTTTCTGTGAATAACTCCTGAACCGTAAGTCCTAGACGCTCGCTCTTGGCTGCATTCGATTCAGCTCGTGGCAGCCAGTCTAAAAAACACTATCTTGGACTTCTCTGCATGTTTCCCAGGCGAGAAATTGGCAGCATGTTCAGAACCATGTTTCTGTGAATAACTCCTGAACCGTAAGTCCTAGACGCTCGCTCTTGGCTGCATTCGATTCAGCTCGTGGCAGCCAGTCTAAAAAACACTATCTTGGACTTCTCTGCATGTTTCCCAGGCGAGAAATTGGCAGCATGTTCAGAACCATGTTTCTGTGAATAACTCCTGAACCGTAAGTCCTAGACGCTCGCTCTTGGCTGCATTCGATTCAGCTCGTGGCAGCCAGTCTAAAAAACACTATCTTGGACTTCTCTGCATGTTTCCCAGGCGAGAAATTGGCAGCATGTTCAGAACCATGTTTCTGTGAATAACTCCTGAACCGTAAGTCCTAGACGCTCGATCTTGGCGGCATTCGTCTCAGCGCCTGGCAATTAGTATAGGAGCACTGTGTTTGACTTCTCTGGATGTTTCCCAGGCGAGTTATTGACAAGTAAATCCTAGACGCTCGATCTTGGTTATTTTCGCTTTCGCGGCTGGCAGTAAAAGAACCATGTTTCTGTGAATAACTCCTGAACCGTAAGTCCTAGACGCTCGCTCTTGGCTGCATTCGATTCAGCTCGTGGCAGCCAGTCTAAAAAACACTATCTTGGACTTCTCTGCATGTTTCCCAGGCGAGAAATTGGCAGCATGTTCAGAACCATGTTTCTGTGAATAACTCCTGAACCGTAAGTCCTAGACGCTCGATCTTGGCGGCATTCGTCTCAGCGCCTGGCAATTAGTATAGGAGCACTGTGTTTGACTTCTCTGGATGTTTCCCAGGCGAGTTATTGACAAGTAAATCCTAGACGCTCGATCTTGGTTATTTTCGCTTTCGCGGCTGGCAGTAAAAGAACCATGTTTCTGTGAATAACTCCTGAACCGTAAGTCCTAGACGCTCGCTCTTGGCTGCATTCGATTCAGCTCGTGGCAGCCAGTCTAAAAAACACTATCTTGGACTTCTCTGCATGTTTCCCAGGCGAGAAATTGGCAGCATGTTCAGAACCATGTTTCTGTGAATAACTCCTGAACCGTAAGTCCTAGACGCTCGCTCTTGGCTGCATTCGATTCAGCTCGTGGCAGCCAGTCTAAAAAACACTATCTTGGACTTCTCTGCATGTTCCTAAGGCAAATGTTTCTAAAGCTAATTCTTGAACCGTAAGTCCTAGACGCTCGATCTTGGCGGCATTCGTCTCAGCGCCTGGCAATTAGTATAGGAGCACTGTGTTTGACTTCTCTGGATGTTTCCCAGGCGAGTTATTGACAAGTAAATCCTAGACGCTCGATCATGTTTCTGTGAATAACTCCTGAACCGTAAGTCCTAGACGCTCGCTCTTGGCTGCATTCGATTCAGCTCGTGGCAGCCAGTCTAAAAAACACTATCTTGGACTTCTCTGCATGTTTCCCAGGCGAGAAATTGGCAGCATGTTCAGAACCATGTTTCTGTGAATAACTCCTGAACCGTAAGTCCTAGACGCTCGCTCTTGGCTGCATTCGATTCAGCTCGTGGCAGCCAGTCTAAAAAACACTATCTTGGACTTCTCTGCATGTTTCCCAGGCGAGAAATTGGCAGCATGTTCAGAACCATGTTTCTGTGAATAACTCCTGAACCGTAAGTCCTAGACGCTCGCTCTTGGCTGCATTCGATTCAGCTCGTGGCAGCCAGTCTAAAAAACACTATCTTGGACTTCTCTGCATGTTTCCCAGGCGAGCAATTGGCAGCATGTTCAGAACCATGTTTCTGTGAATAACTCCTGAACCGTAAGTCCTAGACGCTCGCTCTTGGCTGCATTCGATTCAGCTCGTGGCAGCCAGTCTAAAAAACACTATCTTGGACTTCTCTGCATGTTTCCCAGGCGAGAAATTGGCAGCATGTTCAGAACCATGTTTCTGTGAATAACTCCTGAACCGTAAGTCCTAGACGCTCGCTCTTGGCTGCATTCGATTCAGCTCGTGGCAGCCAGTCTAAAAAACACTATCTTGGACTTCTCTGCATGTTTCCCAGGCGAGAAATTGGCAGCATGTTCAGAACCATGTTTCTGTGAATAACTCCTGAACCGTAAGTCCTAGACGCTCGCTCTTGGCTGCATTCGATTCAGCTCGTGGCAGCCAGTCTAAAAAACACTATCTTGGACTTCTCTGCATGTTTCCCAGGCGAGCAATTGGCAGCATGTTCAGAACCATGTTTCTGTGAATAACTCCTGAACCGTAAGTCCTAGACGCTCGCTCTTGGCTGCATTCGATTCAGCTCGTGGCAGCCAGTCTAAAAAACACTATCTTGGACTTCTCTGCATGTTTCCCAGGCGAGAAATTGGCAGCATGTTCAGAACCATGTTTCTGTGAATAACTCCTGAACCGTAAGTCCTAGACGCTCGATCTTGGCGGCATTCGTCTCAGCGCCTGGCAATTAGTATAGGAGCACTGTGTTTGACTTCTCTGGATGTTTCCCAGGCGAGTTATTGACAAGTAAATCCTAGACGCTCGATCTTGGTTATTTTCGCTTTCGCGGCTGGCAGTAAAAGAACCATGTTTCTGTGAATAACTCCTGAACCGTAAGTCCTAGACGCTCGCTCTTGGCTGCATTCGATTCAGCTCGTGGCAGCCAGTCTAAAAAACACTATCTTGGACTTCTCTGCATATTTCCCAGGCGAGAAATTGGCAGCATGTTCAGAACCATGTTTCTGTGAATAACTCCTGAACCGTAAGTCCTAGACGCTCGCTCTTGGCTGCATTCGATTCAGCTCGTGGCAGCCAGTCTAAAAAACACTATCTTGGACTTCTCTGCATGTTTCCCAGGCGAGAAATTGGCAGCATGTTCAGAACCATGTTTCTGTGAATAACTCCTGAACCGTAAGTCCTAGACGCTCGCTCTTGGCTGCATTCGATTCAGCTCGTGGCAGCCAGTCTAAAAAACACTATCTTGGACTTCTCTGCATGTTTCCCAGGCGAGAAATTGGCAGCATGTTCAGAACCATGTTTCTGTGAATAACTCCTGAACCGTAAGTCCTAGACGCTCGCTCTTGGCTGCATTCGATTCAGCTCGTGGCAGCCAGTCTAAAAAACACTATCTTGGACTTCTCTGCATGTTTCCCAGGCGAGCAATTGGCAGCATGTTCAGAACCATGTTTCTGTGAATAACTCCTGAACCGTAAGTCCTAGACGCTCGCTCTTGGCTGCATTCGATTCAGCTCGTGGCAGCCAGTCTAAAAAACACTATCTTGGACTTCTCTGCATGTTTCCCAGGCGAGAAATTGGCAGCATGTTCAGAACCATGTTTCTGTGAATAACTCCTGAACCGTAAGTCCTAGACGCTCGATCTTGGCGGCATTCGTCTCAGCGCCTGGCAATTAGTATAGGAGCACTGTGTTTGACTTCTCTGGATGTTTCCCAGGCGAGTTATTGACAAGTAAATCCTAGACGCTCGATCTTGGTTATTTTCGCTTTCGCGGCTGGCAGTAAAAGAACCATGTTTCTGTGAATAACTCCTGAACCGTAAGTCCTAGACGCTCGCTCTTGGCTGCATTCGATTCAGCTCGTGGCAGCCAGTCTAAAAAACACTATCTTGGACTTCTCTGCATGTTTCCCAGGCGAGAAATTGGCAGCATGTTCAGAACCATGTTTCTGTGAATAACTCCTGAACCGTAAGTCCTAGACGCTCGCTCTTGGCTGCATTCGATTCAGCTCGTGGCAGCCAGTCTAAAAAACACTATCTTGGACTTCTCTGCATGTTTCCCAGGCGAGCAATTGGCAGCATGTTCAGAACCATGTTTCTGTGAATAACTCCTGAACCGTAAGTCCTAGACGCTCGCTCTTGGCTGCATTCGATTCAGCTCGTGGCAGCCAGTCTAAAAAACACTATCTTGGACTTCTCTGCATGTTTCCCAGGCGAGCAATTGGCAGCATGTTCAGAACCATGTTTCTGTGAATAACTCCTGAACCGTAAGTCACAGACGCTCGCTCTTGGCTGCATTCGATTCAGCTCGTGGCAGCCAGTCTAAAAAACACTATCTTGGACTTCTCTGCATGTTCCTAAGGCAAATGTTTCTAAAGCTAATTCTTGAACCGTAAGTCCTAGACGCTCGATCTTGGCGGCATTCGTCTCAGCGCCTGGCAATTAGTATAGGAGCACTGTGTTTGACTTCTCTGGATGTTTCCCAGGCGAGTTATTGACAAGTAAATCCTAGACGCTCGATCTTGGTTATTTTCGCTTTCGCGGCTGGCAGTAAAAGAACCATGTTTCTGTGAATAACTCCTGAACCGTAAGTCCTAGACGCTCGCTCTTGGCTGCATTCGATTCAGCTCGTGGCAGCCAGTCTAAAAAACACTATCTTGGACTTCTCTGCATGTTTCCCAGGCGAGCAATTGGCAGCATGTTCAGAACCATGTTTCTGTGAATAACTCCTGAACCGTAAGTCCTAGACGCTCGCTCTTGGCTGCATTCGATTCAGCTCGTGGCAGCCAGTCTAAAAAACACTATCTTGGACTTCTCTGCATGTTTCCCAGGCGAGAAATTGGCAGCATGTTCAGAACCATGTTTCTGTGAATAACTCCTGAACCGTAAGTCCTAGACGCTCGATCTTGGCGGCATTCGTCTCAGCGCCTGGCAATTAGTATAGGAGCACTGTGTTTGACTTATCTGGATGTTTCCCAGGCGAGTTATTGACAAGTAAATCCTAGACGCTCGATCTTGGTTATTTTCGCTTTCGCGGCTGGCAGTAAAAGAACCATGTTTCTGTGAATAACTCCTGAACCGTAAGTCCTAGACGCTCGCTCTTGGCTGCATTCGATTCAGCTCGTGGCAGCCAGTCTAAAAAACACTATCTTGGACTTCTCTGCATGTTTCCCAGGCGAGAAATTGGCAGCATGTTCAGAACCATGTTTCTGTGAATAACTCCTGAACCGTAAGTCCTAGACGCTCGCTCTTGGCTGCATTCGATTCAGCTCGTGGCAGCCAGTCTAAAAAACACTATCTTGGACTTCTCTGCATGTTTCCCAGGCGAGAAATTGGCAGCATGTTCAGAACCATGTTTCTGTGAATAACTCCTGAACCGTAAGTCCTAGACGCTCGCTCTTGGCTGCATTCGATTCAGCTCGTGGCAGCCAGTCTAAAAAACACTATCTTGGACTTCTCTGCATGTTTCCCAGGCGAGAAATTGGCAGCATGTTCAGAACCATGTTTCTGTGAATAACTCCTGAACCGTAAGTCCTAGACGCTCGCTCTTGGCTGCATTCGATTCAGCTCGTGGCAGCCAGTCTAAAAAACACTATCTTGGACTTCTCTGCATGTTTCCCAGGCGAGCAATTGGCAGCATGTTCAGAACCATGTTTCTGTGAATAACTCCTGAACCGTAAGTCCTAGACGCTCGCTCTTGGCTGCATTCGATTCAGCTCGTGGCAGCCAGTCTAAAAAACACTATCTTGGACTTCTCTGCATGTTTCCCAGGCGAGAAATTGGCAGCATGTTCAGAACCATGTTTCTGTGAATAACTCCTGAACCGTAAGTCCTAGACGCTCGATCTTGGCGGCATTCGTCTCAGCGCCTGGCAATTAGTATAGGAGCACTGTGTTTGACTTCTCTGGATGTTTCCCAGGCGAGTTATTGACAAGTAAATCCTAGACGCTCGATCTTGGTTATTTTCGCTTTCGTGGCTGGCAGTAAAAGAACCATGTTTCTGTGAATAACTCCTGAACCGTAAGTCCTAGACGCTCGCTCTTGGCTGCATTCGATTCAGCTCGTGGCAGCCAGTCTAAAAAACACTATCTTGGACTTCTCTGCATGTTTCCCAGGCGAGAAATTGGCAGCATGTTCAGAACCATGTTTCTGTGAATAACTCCTGAACCGTAAGTCCTAGACGCTCGCTCTTGGCTGCATTCGATTCAGCTCGTGGCAGCCAGTCTAAAAAACACTATCTTGGACTTCTCTGCATGTTTCCCAGGCGAGAAATTGGCAGCATGTTCAGAACCATGTTTCTGTGAATAACTCCTGAACCGTAAGTCCTAGACGCTCGCTCTTGGCTGCATTCGATTCAGCTCGTGGCAGCCAGTCTAAAAAACACTATCTTGGACTTCTCTGCATGTTTCCCAGGCGAGAAATTGGCAGCATGTTCAGAACCATGTTTCTGTGAATAACTCCTGAACCGTAAGTCCTAGACGCTCGATCTTGGCGGCATTCGTCTCAGCGCCTGGCAATTAGTATAGGAGCACTGTGTTTGACTTCTCTGGATGTTTCCCAGGCGAGTTATTGACAAGTAAATCCTAGACGCTCGATCTTGGTTATTTTCGCTTTCGCGGCTGGCAGTAAAAGAACCATGTTTCTGTGAATAACTCCTGAACCGTAAGTCCTAGACGCTCGCTCTTGGCTGCATTCGATTCAGCTCGTGGCAGCCAGTCTAAAAAACACTATCTTGGACTTCTCTGCATGTTTCCCAGGCGAGAAATTGGCAGCATGTTCAGAACCATGTTTCTGTGAATAACTCCTGAACCGTAAGTCCTAGACGCTCGATCTTGGCGGCATTCGTCTCAGCGCCTGGCAATTAGTATAGGAGCACTGTGTTTGACTTCTCTGGATGTTTCCCAGGCGAGTTATTGACAAGTAAATCCTAGACGCTCGATCTTGGTTATTTTCGCTTTCGCGGCTGGCAGTAAAAGAACCATGTTTCTGTGAATAACTCCTGAACCGTAAGTCCTAGACGCTCGCTCTTGGCTGCATTCGATTCAGCTCGTGGCAGCCAGTCTAAAAAACACTATCTTGGACTTCTCTGCATGTTTCCCAGGCGAGAAATTGGCAGCATGTTCAGAACCATGTTTCTGTGAATAACTCCTGAACCGTAAGTCCTAGACGCTCGCTCTTGGCTGCATTCGATTCAGCTCGTGGCAGCCAGTCTAAAAAACACTATCTTGGACTTCTCTGCATGTTCCTAAGGCAAATGTTTCTAAAGCTAATTCTTGAACCGTAAGTCCTAGACGCTCGATCTTGGCGGCATTCGTCTCAGCGCCTGGCAATTAGTATAGGAGCACTGTGTTTGACTTCTCTGGATGTTTCCCAGGCGAGTTATTGACAAGTAAATCCTAGACGCTCGATCATGTTTCTGTGAATAACTCCTGAACCGTAAGTCCTAGACGCTCGCTCTTGGCTGCATTCGATTCAGCTCGTGGCAGCCAGTCTAAAAAACACTATCTTGGACTTCTCTGCATGTTTCCCAGGCGAGAAATTGGCAGCATGTTCAGAACCATGTTTCTGTGAATAACTCCTGAACCGTAAGTCCTAGACGCTCGCTCTTGGCTGCATTCGATTCAGCTCGTGGCAGCCAGTCTAAAAAACACTATCTTGGACTTCTCTGCATGTTTCCCAGGCGAGAAATTGGCAGCATGTTCAGAACCATGTTTCTGTGAATAACTCCTGAACCGTAAGTCCTAGACGCTCGCTCTTGGCTGCATTCGATTCAGCTCGTGGCAGCCAGTCTAAAAAACACTATCTTGGACTTCTCTGCATGTTTCCCAGGCGAGCAATTGGCAGCATGTTCAGAACCATGTTTCTGTGAATAACTCCTGAACCGTAAGTCCTAGACGCTCGCTCTTGGCTGCATTCGATTCAGCTCGTGGCAGCCAGTCTAAAAAACACTATCTTGGACTTCTCTGCATGTTTCCCAGGCGAGAAATTGGCAGCATGTTCAGAACCATGTTTCTGTGAATAACTCCTGAACCGTAAGTCCTAGACGCTCGATCTTGGCGGCATTCGTCTCAGCGCCTGGCAATTAGTATAGGAGCACTGTGTTTGACTTCTCTGGATGTTTCCCAGGCGAGTTATTGACAAGTAAATCCTAGACGCTCGATCTTGGTTATTTTCGCTTTCGCGGCTGGCAGTAAAAGAACCATGTTTCTGTGAATAACTCCTGAACCGTAAGTCCTAGACGCTCGCTCTTGGCTGCATTCGATTCAGCTCGTGGCAGCCAGTCTAAAAAACACTATCTTGGACTTCTCTGCATGTTTCCCAGGCGAGCAATTGGCAGCATGTTCAGAACCATGTTTCTGTGAATAACTCCTGAACCGTAAGTCCTAGACGCTCGCTCTTGGCTGCATTCGATTCAGCTCGTGGCAGCCAGTCTAAAAAACACTATCTTGGACTTCTCTGCATGTTTCCCAGGCGAGAAATTGGCAGCATGTTCAGAACCATGTTTCTGTGAATAACTCCTGAACCGTAAGTCCTAGACGCTCGCTCTTGGCTGCATTCGATTCAGCTCGTGGCAGCCAGTCTAAAAAACACTATCTTGGACTTCTCTGCATGTTTCCCAGGCGAGAAATTGGCAGCATGTTCAGAACCATGTTTCTGTGAATAACTCCTGAACCGTAAGTCCTAGACGCTCGCTCTTGGCTGCATTCGATTCAGCTCGTGGCAGCCAGTCTAAAAAACACTATCTTGGACTTCTCTGCATGTTTCCCAGGCGAGCAATTGGCAGCATGTTCAGAACCATGTTTCTGTGAATAACTCCTGAACCGTAAGTCCTAGACGCTCGCTCTTGGCTGCATTCGATTCAGCTCGTGGCAGCCAGTCTAAAAAACACTATCTTGGACTTCTCTGCATGTTTCCCAGGCGAGAAATTGGCAGCATGTTCAGAACCATGTTTCTGTGAATAACTCCTGAACCGTAAGTCCTAGACGCTCGATCTTGGCGGCATTCGTCTCAGCGCCTGGCAATTAGTATAGGAGCACTGTGTTTGACTTCTCTGGATGTTTCCCAGGCGAGTTATTGACAAGTAAATCCTAGACGCTCGATCTTGGTTATTTTCGCTTTCGCGGCTGGCAGTAAAAGAACCATGTTTCTGTGAATAACTCCTGAACCGTAAGTCCTAGACGCTCGCTCTTGGCTGCATTCGATTCAGCTCGTGGCAGCCAGTCTAAAAAACACTATCTTGGACTTCTCTGCATGTTTCCCAGGCGAGAAATTGGCAGCATGTTCAGAACCATGTTTCTGTGAATAACTCCTGAACCGTAAGTCCTAGACGCTCGCTCTTGGCTGCATTCGATTCAGCTCGTGGCAGCCAGTCTAAAAAACACTATCTTGGACTTCTCTGCATGTTTCCCAGGCGAGAAATTGGCAGCATGTTCAGAACCATGTTTCTGTGAATAACTCCTGAACCGTAAGTCCTAGACGCTCGCTCTTGGCTGCATTCGATTCAGCTCGTGGCAGCCAGTCTAAAAAACACTATCTTGGACTTCTCTGCATGTTTCCCAGGCGAGAAATTGGCAGCATGTTCAGAACCATGTTTCTGTGAATAACTCCTGAACCGTAAGTCCTAGACGCTCGCTCTTGGCTGCATTCGATTCAGCTCGTGGCAGCCAGTCTAAAAAACACTATCTTGGACTTCTCTGCATGTTTCCCAGGCGAGCAATTGGCAGCATGTTCAGAACCATGTTTCTGTGAATAACTCCTGAACCGTAAGTCCTAGACGCTCGCTCTTGGCTGCATTCGATTCAGCTCGTGGCAGCCAGTCTAAAAAACACTATCTTGGACTTCTCTGCATGTTTCCCAGGCGAGAAATTGGCAGCATGTTCAGAACCATGTTTCTGTGAATAACTCCTGAACCGTAAGTCCTAGACGCTCGCTCTTGGCTGCATTCGATTCAGCTCGTGGCAGCCAGTCTAAAAAACACTATCTTGGACTTCTCTGCATGTTTCCCAGGCGAGAAATTGGCAGCATGTTCAGAACCATGTTTCTGTGAATAACTCCTGAACCGTAAGTCCTAGACGCTCGCTCTTGGCTGCATTCGATTCAGCTCGTGGCAGCCAGTCTAAAAAACACTATCTTGGACTTCTCTGCATGTTTCCCAGGCGAGAAATTGGCAGCATGTTCAGAACCATGTTTCTGTGAATAACTCCTGAACCGTAAGTCCTAGACGCTCGCTCTTGGCTGCATTCGATTCAGCTCGTGGCAGCCAGTCTAAAAAACACTATCTTGGACTTCTCTGCATGTTTCCCAGGCGAGCAATTGGCAGCATGTTCAGAACCATGTTTCTGTGAATAACTCCTGAACCGTAAGTCCTAGACGCTCGCTCTTGGCTGCATTCGATTCAGCTCGTGGCAGCCAGTCTAAAAAACACTATCTTGGACTTCTCTGCATGTTTCCCAGGCGAGAAATTGGCAGCATGTTCAGAACCATGTTTCTGTGAATAACTCCTGAACCGTAAGTCCTAGACGCTCGATCTTGGCGGCATTCGTCTCAGCGCCTGGCAATTAGTATAGGAGCACTGTGTTTGACTTCTCTGGATGTTTCCCAGGCGAGTTATTGACAAGTAAATCCTAGACGCTCGATCTTGGTTATTTTCGCTTTCGCGGCTGGCAGTAAAAGAACCATGTTTCTGTGAATAACTCCTGAACCGTAAGTCCTAGACGCTCGCTCTTGGCTGCATTCGATTCAGCTCGTGGCAGCCAGTCTAAAAAACACTATCTTGGACTTCTCTGCATGTTTCCCAGGCGAGAAATTGGCAGCATGTTCAGAACCATGTTTCTGTGAATAACTCCTGAACCGTAAGTCCTAGACGCTCGCTCTTGGCTGCATTCGATTCAGCTCGTGGCAGCCAGTCTAAAAAACACTATCTTGGACTTCTCTGCATGTTTCCCAGGCGAGAAATTGGCAGCATGTTCAGAACCATGTTTCTGTGAATAACTCCTGAACCGTAAGTCCTAGACGCTCGCTCTTGGCTGCATTCGATTCAGCTCGTGGCAGCCAGTCTAAAAAACACTATCTTGGACTTCTCTGCATGTTTCCCAGGCGAGAAATTGGCAGCATGTTCAGAACCATGTTTCTGTGAATAACTCCTGAACCGTAAGTCCTAGACGCTCGATCTTGGCGGCATTCGTCTCAGCGCCTGGCAATTAGTATAGGAGCACTGTGTTTGACTTCTCTGGATGTTTCCCAGGCGAGTTATTGACAAGTAAATCCTAGACGCTCGATCTTGGTTATTTTCGCTTTCGCGGCTGGCAGTAAAAGAACCATGTTTCTGTGAATAACTCCTGAACCGTAAGTCCTAGACGCTCGCTCTTGGCTGCATTCGATTCAGCTCGTGGCAGCCAGTCTAAAAAACACTATCTTGGACTTCTCTGCATGTTTCCCAGGCGAGAAATTGGCAGCATGTTCAGAACCATGTTTCTGTGAATAACTCCTGAACCGTAAGTCCTAGACGCTCGATCTTGGCGGCATTCGTCTCAGCGCCTGGCAATTAGTATAGGAGCACTGTGTTTGACTTCTCTGGATGTTTCCCAGGCGAGTTATTGACAAGTAAATCCTAGACGCTCGATCTTGGTTATTTTCGCTTTCGCGGCTGGCAGTAAAAGAACCATGTTTCTGTGAATAACTCCTGAACCGTAAGTCCTAGACGCTCGCTCTTGGCTGCATTCGATTCAGCTCGTGGCAGCCAGTCTAAAAAACACTATCTTGGACTTCTCTGCATGTTTCCCAGGCGAGAAATTGGCAGCATGTTCAGAACCATGTTTCTGTGAATAACTCCTGAACCGTAAGTCCTAGACGCTCGCTCTTGGCTGCATTCGATTCAGCTCGTGGCAGCCAGTCTAAAAAACACTATCTTGGACTTCTCTGCATGTTCCTAAGGCAAATGTTTCTAAAGCTAATTCTTGAACCGTAAGTCCTAGACGCTCGATCTTGGCGGCATTCGTCTCAGCGCCTGGCAATTAGTATAGGAGCACTGTGTTTGACTTCTCTGGATGTTTCCCAGGCGAGTTATTGACAAGTAAATCCTAGACGCTCGATCATGTTTCTGTGAATAACTCCTGAACCGTAAGTCCTAGACGCTCGCTCTTGGCTGCATTCGATTCAGCTCGTGGCAGCCAGTCTAAAAAACACTATCTTGGACTTCTCTGCATGTTTCCCAGGCGAGAAATTGGCAGCATGTTCAGAACCATGTTTCTGTGAATAACTCCTGAACCGTAAGTCCTAGACGCTCGCTCTTGGCTGCATTCGATTCAGCTCGTGGCAGCCAGTCTAAAAAACACTATCTTGGACTTCTCTGCATGTTTCCCAGGCGAGAAATTGGCAGCATGTTCAGAACCATGTTTCTGTGAATAACTCCTGAACCGTAAGTCCTAGACGCTCGCTCTTGGCTGCATTCGATTCAGCTCGTGGCAGCCAGTCTAAAAAACACTATCTTGGACTTCTCTGCATGTTTCCCAGGCGAGCAATTGGCAGCATGTTCAGAACCATGTTTCTGTGAATAACTCCTGAACCGTAAGTCCTAGACGCTCGCTCTTGGCTGCATTCGATTCAGCTCGTGGCAGCCAGTCTAAAAAACACTATCTTGGACTTCTCTGCATGTTTCCCAGGCGAGAAATTGGCAGCATGTTCAGAACCATGTTTCTGTGAATAACTCCTGAACCGTAAGTCCTAGACGCTCGATCTTGGCGGCATTCGTCTCAGCGCCTGGCAATTAGTATAGGAGCACTGTGTTTGACTTCTCTGGATGTTTCCCAGGCGAGTTATTGACAAGTAAATCCTAGACGCTCGATCTTGGTTATTTTCGCTTTCGCGGCTGGCAGTAAAAGAACCATGTTTCTGTGAATAACTCCTGAACCGTAAGTCCTAGACGCTCGCTCTTGGCTGCATTCGATTCAGCTCGTGGCAGCCAGTCTAAAAAACACTATCTTGGACTTCTCTGCATGTTTCCCAGGCGAGCAATTGGCAGCATGTTCAGAACCATGTTTCTGTGAATAACTCCTGAACCGTAAGTCCTAGACGCTCGCTCTTGGCTGCATTCGATTCAGCTCGTGGCAGCCAGTCTAAAAAACACTATCTTGGACTTCTCTGCATGTTTCCCAGGCGAGAAATTGGCAGCATGTTCAGAACCATGTTTCTGTGAATAACTCCTGAACCGTAAGTCCTAGACGCTCGCTCTTGGCTGCATTCGATTCAGCTCGTGGCAGCCAGTCTAAAAAACACTATCTTGGACTTCTCTGCATGTTTCCCAGGCGAGAAATTGGCAGCATGTTCAGAACCATGTTTCTGTGAATAACTCCTGAACCGTAAGTCCTAGACGCTCGCTCTTGGCTGCATTCGATTCAGCTCGTGGCAGCCAGTCTAAAAAACACTATCTTGGACTTCTCTGCATGTTTCCCAGGCGAGCAATTGGCAGCATGTTCAGAACCATGTTTCTGTGAATAACTCCTGAACCGTAAGTCCTAGACGCTCGCTCTTGGCTGCATTCGATTCAGCTCGTGGCAGCCAGTCTAAAAAACACTATCTTGGACTTCTCTGCATGTTTCCCAGGCGAGAAATTGGCAGCATGTTCAGAACCATGTTTCTGTGAATAACTCCTGAACCGTAAGTCCTAGACGCTCGATCTTGGCGGCATTCGTCTCAGCGCCTGGCAATTAGTATAGGAGCACTGTGTTTGACTTCTCTGGATGTTTCCCAGGCGAGTTATTGACAAGTAAATCCTAGACGCTCGATCTTGGTTATTTTCGCTTTCGCGGCTGGCAGTAAAAGAACCATGTTTCTGTGAATAACTCCTGAACCGTAAGTCCTAGACGCTCGCTCTTGGCTGCATTCGATTCAGCTCGTGGCAGCCAGTCTAAAAAACACTATCTTGGACTTCTCTGCATGTTTCCCAGGCGAGAAATTGGCAGCATGTTCAGAACCATGTTTCTGTGAATAACTCCTGAACCGTAAGTCCTAGACGCTCGCTCTTGGCTGCATTCGATTCAGCTCGTGGCAGCCAGTCTAAAAAACACTATCTTGGACTTCTCTGCATGTTTCCCAGGCGAGAAATTGGCAGCATGTTCAGAACCATGTTTCTGTGAATAACTCCTGAACCGTAAGTCCTAGACGCTCGCTCTTGGCTGCATTCGATTCAGCTCGTGGCAGCCAGTCTAAAAAACACTATCTTGGACTTCTCTGCATGTTTCCCAGGCGAGAAATTGGCAGCATGTTCAGAACCATGTTTCTGTGAATAACTCCTGAACCGTAAGTCCTAGACGCTCGCTCTTGGCTGCATTCGATTCAGCTCGTGGCAGCCAGTCTAAAAAACACTATCTTGGACTTCTCTGCATGTTTCCCAGGCGAGCAATTGGCAGCATGTTCAGAACCATGTTTCTGTGAATAACTCCTGAACCGTAAGTCCTAGACGCTCGCTCTTGGCTGCATTCGATTCAGCTCGTGGCAGCCAGTCTAAAAAACACTATCTTGGACTTCTCTGCATGTTTCCCAGGCGAGAAATTGGCAGCATGTTCAGAACCATGTTTCTGTGAATAACTCCTGAACCGTAAGTCCTAGACGCTCGATCTTGGCGGCATTCGTCTCAGCGCCTGGCAATTAGTATAGGAGCACTGTGTTTGACTTCTCTGGATGTTTCCCAGGCGAGTTATTGACAAGTAAATCCTAGACGCTCGATCTTGGTTATTTTCGCTTTCGCGGCTGGCAGTAAAAGAACCATGTTTCTGTGAATAACTCCTGAACCGTAAGTCCTAGACGCTCGCTCTTGGCTGCATTCGATTCAGCTCGTGGCAGCCAGTCTAAAAAACACTATCTTGGACTTCTCTGCATGTTTCCCAGGCGAGAAATTGGCAGCATGTTCAGAACCATGTTTCTGTGAATAACTCCTGAACCGTAAGTCCTAGACGCTCGCTCTTGGCTGCATTCGATTCAGCTCGTGGCAGCCAGTCTAAAAAACACTATCTTGGACTTCTCTGCATGTTTCCCAGGCGAGCAATTGGCAGCATGTTCAGAACCATGTTTCTGTGAATAACTCCTGAACCGTAAGTCCTAGACGCTCGCTCTTGGCTGCATTCGATTCAGCTCGTGGCAGCCAGTCTAAAAAACACTATCTTGGACTTCTCTGCATGTTTCCCAGGCGAGCAATTGGCAGCATGTTCAGAACCATGTTTCTGTGAATAACTCCTGAACCGTAAGTCCTAGACGCTCGCTCTTGGCTGCATTCGATTCAGCTAGTGGCAGCCAGTCTAAAAAACACTATCTTGGACTTCTCTGCATGTTTCCCAGGCGAGCAATTGGCAGCATGTTCAGAACCATGTTTCTGTGAATAACTCCTGAACCGTAAGTCACAGACGCTCGCTCTTGGCTGCATTCGATTCAGCTCGTGGCAGCCAGTCTAAAAAACACTATCTTGGACTTCTCTGCATGTTCCTAAGGCAAATGTTTCTAAAGCTAATTCTTGAACCGTAAGTCCTAGACGCTCGATCTTGGCGGCATTCGTCTCAGCGCCTGGCAATTAGTATAGGAGCACTGTGTTTGACTTCTCTGGATGTTTCCCAGGCGAGTTATTGACAAGTAAATCCTAGACGCTCGATCTTGGTTATTTTCGCTTTCGCGGCTGGCAGTAAAAGAACCATGTTTCTGTGAATAACTCCTGAACCGTAAGTCCTAGACGCTCGCTCTTGGCTGCATTCGATTCAGCTCGTGGCAGCCAGTCTAAAAAACACTATCTTGGACTTCTCTGCATGTTTCCCAGGCGAGCAATTGGCAGCATGTTCAGAACCATGTTTCTGTGAATAACTCCTGAACCGTAAGTCCTAGACGCTCGCTCTTGGCTGCATTCGATTCAGCTCGTGGCAGCCAGTCTAAAAAACACTATCTTGGACTTCTCTGCATGTTCCTAAGGCAAATGTTTCTAAAGCTAATTCTTGAACCGTAAGTCCTAGACGCTCGATCTTGGCGGCATTCGTCTCAGCGCCTGGCAATTAGTATAGGAGCACTGTGTTTGACTTCTCTGGATGTTTCCCAGGCGAGTTATTGACAAGTAAATCCTAGACGCTCGATCTTGGTTATTTTCGCTTTCGCGGCTGGCAGTAAAAGAACCATGTTTCTGTGAATAACTCCTGAACCGTAAGTCCTAGACGCTCGCTCTTGGCTGCATTCGATTCAGCTCGTGGCAGCCAGTCTAAAAAACACTATCTTGGACTTCTCTGCATGTTTCCCAGGCGAGCAATTGGCAGCATGTTCAGAACCATGTTTCTGTGAATAACTCCTGAACCGTAAGTCCTAGACGCTCGCTCTTGGCTGCATTCGATTCAGCTCGTGGCAGCCAGTCTAAAAAACACTATCTTGGACTTCTCTGCATGTTTCCCAGGCGAGCAATTGGCAGCATGTTCAGAACCATGTTTCTGTGAATAACTCCTGAACCGTAAGTCCTAGACGCTCGCTCTTGGCTGCATTCGATTCAGCTCGTGGCAGCCAGTCTAAAAAACACTATCTTGGACTTCTCTGCATGTTTCCCAGGCGAGCAATTGGCAGCATGTTCAGAACCATGTTTCTGTGAATAACTCCTGAACCGTAAGTCACAGACGCTCGCTCTTGGCTGCTTTCGATTCAGCTCGTGGCAGCCAGTCTAAAAAACACTATCTTGGACTTCTCTGCATGTTCCTAAGGCAAATGTTTCTAAAGCTAATTCTTGAACCGTAAGTCCTAGACGCTCGATCTTGGCGGCATTCGTCTCAGCGCCTGGCAATTAGTATAGGAGCACTGTGTTTGACTTCTCTGGATGTTTCCCAGGCAAGTTATTGACAAGTAAATCCTAGACGCTCGATCTTGGTTATTTTCGCTTTCGCGGCTGGCAGTAAAAGAACCATGTTTCTGTGAATAACTCCTGAACCGTAAGTCCTAGACGCTCGCTCTTGGCTGCATTCGATTCAGCTCGTGGCAGCCAGTCTAAAAAACACTATCTTGGACTTCTCTGCATGTTTCCCAGGCGAGAAATTGGCAGCATGTTCAGAACCATGTTTCTGTGAATAACTCCTGAACCGTAAGTCCTAGACGCTCGATCTTGGCGGCATTCGTCTCAGCGCCTGGCAATTAGTATAGGAGCACTGTGTTTGACTTCTCTGGATGTTTCCCAGGCGAGTTATTGACAAGTAAATCCTAGACGCTCGATCTTGGTTATTTTCGCTTTCGCGGCTGGCAGTAAAAGAACCATGTTTCTGTGAATAACTCCTGAACCGTAAGTCCTAGACGCTCGCTCTTGGCTGCATTCGATTCAGCTCGTGGCAGCCAGTCTAAAAAACACTATCTTGGACTTCTCTGCATGTTTCCCAGGCGAGCAATTGGCAGCATGTTCAGAACCATGTTTCTGTGAATAACTCCTGAACCGTAAGTCCTAGACGCTCGCTCTTGGCTGCATTCGATTCAGCTCGTGGCAGCCAGTCTAAAAAACACTATCTTGGACTTCTCTGCATGTTTCCCAGGCGAGCAATTGGCAGCATGTTCAGAACCATGTTTCTGTGAATAACTCCTGAACCGTAAGTCCTAGACGCTCGCTCTTGGCTGCATTCGATTCAGCTCGTGGCAGCCAGTCTAAAAAACACTATCTTGGACTTCTCTGCATGTTTCCCAGGCGAGAAATTGGCAGCATGTTCAGAACCATGTTTCTGTGAATAACTCCTGAACCGTAAGTCCTAGACGCTCGCTCTTGGCTGCATTCGATTCAGCTCGTGGCAGCCAGTCTAAAAAACACTATCTTGGACTTCTCTGCATGTTTCCCAGGCGAGAAATTGGCAGCATGTTCAGAACCATGTTTCTGTGAATAACTCCTGAACCGTAAGTCCTAGACGCTCGCTCTTGGCTGCATTCGATTCAGCTCGTGGCAGCCAGTCTAAAAAACACTATCTTGGACTTCTCTGCATGTTTCCCAGGCGAGCAATTGGCAGCATGTTCAGAACCATGTTTCTGTGAATAACTCCTGAACCGTAAGTCCTAGACGCTCGCTCTTGGCTGCATTCGATTCAGCTCGTGGCAGCCAGTCTAAAAAACACTATCTTGGACTTCTCTGCATGTTTCCCAGGCGAGCAATTGGCAGCATGTTCAGAACCATGTTTCTGTGAATAACTCCTGAACCGTAAGTCCTAGACGCTCGCTCTTGGCTGCATTCGATTCAGCTCGTGGCAGCCAGTCTAAAAAACACTATCTTGGACTTCTCTGCATGTTTCCCAGGCGAGAAATTGGCAGCATGTTCAGAACCATGTTTCTGTGAATAACTCCTGAACCGTAAGTCCTAGACTCTCGCTCTTGGCTGCATTCGATTCAGCTCGTGGCAGCCAGTCTAAAAAACACTATCTTGGACTTCTCTGCATGTTTCCCAGGCGAGAAATTGGCAGCATGTTCAGAACCATGTTTCTGTGAATAACTCCTGAACCGTAAGTCCTAGACGCTCGCTCTTGGCTGCATTCGATTCAGCTCGTGGCAGCCAGTCTAAAAAACACTATCTTGGACTTCTCTGCATGTTTCCCAGACGAGAAATTGGCAGCATGTTCAGAACCATGTTTCTGTGAATAACTCCTGAACCGTAAGTCCTAGACGCTCGCTCTTGGCTGCATTCGATTCAGCTCGTGGCAGCCAGTCTAAAAAACACTATCTTGGACTTCTCTGCATGTTTCCCAGGCGAGAAATTGGCAGCATGTTCAGAACCATGTTTCTGTGAATAACTCCTGAACCGTAAGTCCTAGACGCTCGATCTTGGCGGCATTCGTCTCAGCGCCTGGCAATTAGTATAGGAGCACTGTGTTTGACTTCTCTGGATGTTTCCCAGGCGAGTTATTGACAAGTAAATCCTAGACGCTCGATCTTGGTTATTTTCGCTTTCGCGGCTGGCAGTAAAAGAACCATGTTTCTGTGAATAACTCCTGAACCGTAAGTCCTAGACGCTCGCTCTTGGCTGCATTCGATTCAGCTCGTGGCAGCCAGTCTAAAAAACACTATCTTGGACTTCTCTGCATGTTTCCCAGGCGAGAAATTGGCAGCATGTTCAGAACCATGTTTCTGTGAATAACTCCTGAACCGTAAGTCCTAGACGCTCGCTCTTGGCTGCATTCGATTCAGCTCGTGGCAGCCAGTCTAAAAAACACTATCTTGGACTTCTCTGCATGTTTCCCAGGCGAGCAATTGGCAGCATGTTCAGAACCATGTTTCTGTGAATAACTCCTGAACCGTAAGTCACAGACGCTCGCTCTTGGCTGCATTCGATTCAGCTCGTGGCAGCCAGTCTAAAAAACACTATCTTGGACTTCTCTGCATGTTCCTAAGGCAAATGTTTCTAAAGCTAATTCTTGAACCGTAAGTCCTAGACGCTCGATCTTGGCGGCATTCGTCTCAGCGCCTGGCAATTAGTATAGGAGCACTGTGTTTGACTTCTCTGGATGTTTCCCAGGCGAGTTATTGACAAGTAAATCCTAGACGCTCGATCTTGGTTATTTTCGCTTTCGCGGCTGGCAGTAAAAGAACCATGTTTCTGTGAATAACTCCTGAACCGTAAGTCCTAGACGCTCGCTCTTGGCTGCATTCGATTCAGCTCGTGGCAGCCAGTCTAAAAAACACTATCTTGGACTTCTCTGCATGTTTCCCAGGCGAGCAATTGGCAGCATGTTCAGAACCATGTTTCTGTGAATAACTCCTGAACCGTAAGTCCTAGACGCTCGCTCTTGGCTGCATTCGATTCAGCTCGTGGCAGCCAGTCTAAAAAACACTATCTTGGACTTCTCTGCATGTTCCTAAGGCAAATGTTTCTAAAGCTAATTCTTGAACCGTAAGTCCTAGACGCTCGATCTTGGCGGCATTCGTCTCAGCGCCTGGCAATTAGTATAGGAGCACTGTGTTTGACTTCTCTGGATGTTTCCCAGGCGAGTTATTGACAAGTAAATCCTAGACGCTCGATCTTGGTTATTTTCGCTTTCGCGGCTGGCAGTAAAAGAACCATGTTTCTGTGAATAACTCCTGAACCGTAAGTCCTAGACGCTCGCTCTTGGCTGCATTCGATTCAGCTCGTGGCAGCCAGTCTAAAAAACACTATCTTGGACTTCTCTGCATGTTTCCCAGGCGAGAAATTGGCAGCATGTTCAGAACCATGTTTCTGTGAATAACTCCTGAACCGTAAGTCCTAGACGCTCGCTCTTGGCTGCATTCGATTCAGCTCGTGGCAGCCAGTCTAAAAAACACTATCTTGGACTTCTCTGCATGTTTCCCAGGCGAGCAATTGGCAGCATGTTCAGAACCATGTTTCTGTGAATAACTCCTGAACCGTAAGTCCTAGACGCTCGCTCTTGGCTGCATTCGATTCAGCTCGTGGCAGCCAGTCTAAAAAACACTATCTTGGACTTCTCTGCATGTTTCCCAGGCGAGAAATTGGCAGCATGTTCAGAACCATGTTTCTGTGAATAACTCCTGAACCGTAAGTCCTAGACGCTCGATCTTGGCGGCATTCGTCTCAGCGCCTGGCAATTAGTATAGGAGCACTGTGTTTGACTTCTCTGGATGTTTCCCAGGCGAGTTATTGACAAGTAAATCCTAGACGCTCGATCTTGGTTATTTTCGCTTTCGCGGCTGGCAGTAAAAGAACCATGTTTCTGTGAATAACTCCTGAACCGTAAGTCCTAGACGCTCGCTCTTGGCTGCATTCGATTCAGCTCGTGGCAGCCAGTCTAAAAAACACTATCTTGGACTTCTCTGCATGTTTCCCAGGCGAGAAATTGGCAGCATGTTCAGAACCATGTTTCTGTGAATAACTCCTGAACCGTAAGTCCTAGACGCTCGCTCTTGGCTGCATTCGATTCAGCTCGTGGCAGCCAGTCTAAAAAACACTATCTTGGACTTCTCTGCATGTTTCCCAGGCGAGCAATTGGCAGCATGTTCAGAACCATGTTTCTGTGAATAACTCCTGAACCGTAAGTCACAGACGCTCGCTCTTGGCTGCATTCGATTCAGCTCGTGGCAGCCAGTCTAAAAAACACTATCTTGGACTTCTCTGCATGTTCCTAAGGCAAATGTTTCTAAAGCTAATTCTTGAACCGTAAGTCCTAGACGCTCGATCTTGGCGGCATTCGTCTCAGCGCCTGGCAATTAGTATAGGAGCACTGTGTTTGACTTCTCTGGATGTTTCCCAGGCGAGTTATTGACAAGTAAATCCTAGACGCTCGATCTTGGTTATTTTCGCTTTCGCGGCTGGCAGTAAAAGAACCATGTTTCTGTGAATAACTCCTGAACCGTAAGTCCTAGACGCTCGCTCTTGGCTGCATTCGATTCAGCTCGTGGCAGCCAGTCTAAAAAACACTATCTTGGACTTCTCTGCATGTTTCCCAGGCGAGCAATTGGCAGCATGTTCAGAACCATGTTTCTGTGAATAACTCCTGAACCGTAAGTCCTAGACGCTCGCTCTTGGCTGCATTCGATTCAGCTTGTGGCAGCCAGTCTAAAAAACACTATCTTGGACTTCTCTGCATGTTCCTAAGGCAAATGTTTCTAAAGCTAATTCTTGAACCGTAAGTCCTAGACGCTCGATCTTGGCGGCATTCGTCTCAGCGCCTGGCAATTAGTATAGGAGCACTGTGTTTGACTTCTCTGGATGTTTCCCAGGCGAGTTATTGACAAGTAAATCCTAGACGCTCGATCTTGGTTATTTTCGCTTTCGCGGCTGGCAGTAAAAGAACCATGTTTCTGTGAATAACTCCTGAACCGTAAGTCCTAGACGCTCGCTCTTGGCTGCATTCGATTCAGCTCGTGGCAGCCAGTCTAAAAAACACTATCTTGGACTTCTCTGCATGTTTCCCAGGCGAGAAATTGGCAGCATGTTCAGAACCATGTTTCTGTGAATAACTCCTGAACCGTAAGTCCTAGACGCTCGCTCTTGGCTGCATTCGATTCAGCTCGTGGCAGCCAGTCTAAAAAACACTATCTTGGACTTCTCTGCATGTTTCCCAGGCGAGCAATTGGCAGCATGTTCAGAACCATGTTTCTGTGAATAACTCCTGAACCGTAAGTCCTAGACGCTCGCTCTTGGCTGCATTCGATTCAGCTCGTGGCAGCCAGTCTAAAAAACACTATCTTGGACTTCTCTGCATGTTTCCCAGGCGAGAAATTGGCAGCATGTTCAGAACCATTTTTCTGTGAATAACTCCTGAACCGTAAGTCCTAGACGCTCGATCTTGGCGGCATTCGTCTCAGCGCCTGGCAATTAGTATAGGAGCACTGTGTTTGACTTCTCTGGATGTTTCCCAGGCGAGTTATTGACAAGTAAATCCTAGACGCTCGATCTTGGTTATTTTCGCTTTCGCGGCTGGCAGTAAAAGAACCATGTTTCTGTGAATAACTCCTGAACCGTAAGTCCTAGACGCTCGCTCTTGGCTGCATTCGATTCAGCTCGTGGCAGCCAGTCTAAAAAACACTATCTTGGACTTCTCTGCATGTTTCCCAGGCGAGCAATTGGCAGCATGTTCAGAACCATGTTTCTGTGAATAACTCCTGAACCGTAAGTCCTAGACGCTCGCTCTTGGCTGCATTCGATTCAGCTCGTGGCAGCCAGTCTAAAAAACACTATCTTGGACTTCTCTGCATGTTTCCCAGGCGAGCAATTGGCAGCATGTTCAGAACCATGTTTCTGTGAATAACTCCTGAACCGTAAGTCCTAGACGCTCGCTCTTGGCTGCATTCGATTCAGCTCGTGGCAGCCAGTCTAAAAAACACTATCTTGGACTTCTCTGCATGTTTCCCAGGCGAGAAATTGGCAGCATGTTCAGAACCATGTTTCTGTGAATAACTCCTGAACCGTAAGTCCTAGACGCTCGATCTTGGCGGCATTCGTCTCAGCGCCTGGCAATTAGTATAGGAGCACTGTGTTTGACTTCTCTGGATGTTTCCCAGGCGAGTTATTGACAAGTAAATCCTAGACGCTCGATCTTGGTTATTTTCGCTTTCGCGGCTGGCAGTAAAAGAACCATGTTTCTGTGAATAACTCCTGAACCGTAAGTCCTAGACGCTCGCTCTTGGCTGCATTCGATTCAGCTCGTGGCAGCCAGTCTAAAAAACACTATCTTGGACTTCTCTGCATGTTTCCCAGGCGAGAAATTGGCAGCATGTTCAGAACCATGTTTCTGTGAATAACTCCTGAACCGTAAGTCCTAGACGCTCGCTCTTGGCTGCATTCGATTCAGCTCGTGGCAGCCAGTCTAAAAAACACTATCTTGGACTTCTCTGCATGTTTCCCAGGCGAGCAATTGGCAGCATGTTCAGAACCATGTTTCTGTGAATAACTCCTGAACCGTAAGTCACAGACGCTCGCTCTTGGCTGCATTCGATTCAGCTCGTGGCAGCCAGTCTAAAAAACACTATCTTGGACTTCTCTGCATGTTCCTAAGGCAAATGTTTCTAAAGCTAATTCTTGAACCGTAAGTCCTAGACGCTCGATCTTGGCGGCATTCGTCTCAGCGCCTGGCAATTAGTATAGGAGCACTGTGTTTGACTTCTCTGGATGTTTCCCAGGCGAGTTATTGACAAGTAAATCCTAGACGCTCGATCTTGGTTATTTTCGCTTTCGCGGCTGGCAGTAAAAGAACCATGTTTCTGTGAATAACTCCTGAACCGTAAGTCCTAGACGCTCGCTCTTGGCTGCATTCGATTCAGCTCGTGGCAGCCAGTCTAAAAAACACTATCTTGGACTTCTCTGCATGTTTCCCAGGCGAGCAATTGGCAGCATGTTCAGAACCATGTTTCTGTGAATAACTCCTGAACCGTAAGTCCTAGACGCTCGCTCTTGGCTGCATTCGATTCAGCTCGTGGCAGCCAGTCTAAAAAACACTATCTTGGACTTCTCTGCATGTTCCTAAGGCAAATGTTTCTAAAGCTAATTCTTGAACCGTAAGTCCTAGACGCTCGATCTTGGCGGCATTCGTCTCAGCGCCTGGCAATTAGTATAGGAGCACTGTGTTTGACTTCTCTGGATGTTTCCCAGGCGAGTTATTGACAAGTAAATCCTAGACGCTCGATCTTGGTTATTTTCGCTTTCGCGGCTGGCAGTAAAAGAACCATGTTTCTGTGAATAACTCCTGAACCGTAAGTCCTAGACGCTCGCTCTTGGCTGCATTCGATTCAGCTCGTGGCAGCCAGTCTAAAAAACACTATCTTGGACTTCTCTGCATGTTTCCCAGGCGAGAAATTGGCAGCATGTTCAGAACCATGTTTCTGTGAATAACTCCTGAACCGTAAGTCCTAGACGCTCGCTCTTGGCTGCATTCGATTCAGCTCGTGGCAGCCAGTCTAAAAAACACTATCTTGGACTTCTCTGCATGTTTCCCAGGCGAGCAATTGGCAGCATGTTCAGAACCATGTTTCTGTGAATAACTCCTGAACCGTAAGTCCTAGACGCTCGCTCTTGGCTGCATTCGATTCAGCTCGTGGCAGCCAGTCTAAAAAACACTATCTTGGACTTCTCTGCATGTTTCCCAGGCGAGAAATTGGCAGCATGTTCAGAACCATTTTTCTGTGAATAACTCCTGAACCGTAAGTCCTAGACGCTCGATCTTGGCGGCATTCGTCTCAGCGCCTGGCAATTAGTATAGGAGCACTGTGTTTGACTTCTCTGGATGTTTCCCAGGCGAGTTATTGACAAGTAAATCCTAGACGCTCGATCTTGGTTATTTTCGCTTTCGCGGCTGGCAGTAAAAGAACCATGTTTCTGTGAATAACTCCTGAACCGTAAGTCCTAGACGCTCGCTCTTGGCTGCATTCGATTCAGCTCGTGGCAGCCAGTCTAAAAAACACTATCTTGGACTTCTCTGCATGTTTCCCAGGCGAGCAATTGGCAGCATGTTCAGAACCATGTTTCTGTGAATAACTCCTGAACCGTAAGTCCTAGACGCTCGCTCTTGGCTGCATTCGATTCAGCTCGTGGCAGCCAGTCTAAAAAACACTATCTTGGACTTCTCTGCATGTTTCCCAGGCGAGCAATTGGCAGCATGTTCAGAACCATGTTTCTGTGAATAACTCCTGAACCGTAAGTCCTAGACGCTCGCTCTTGGCTGCATTCGATTCAGCTCGTGGCAGCCAGTCTAAAAAACACTATCTTGGACTTCTCTGCATGTTTCCCAGGCGAGAAATTGGCAGCATGTTCAGAACCATGTTTCTGTGAATAACTCCTGAACCGTAAGTCCTAGACGCTCGATCTTGGCGGCATTCGTCTCAGCGCCTGGCAATTAGTATAGGAGCACTGTGTTTGACTTCTCTGGATGTTTCCCAGGCGAGTTATTGACAAGTAATCCTAGACGCTCGATCTTGGTTATTTTCGCTTTCGCGGCTGGCAGTAAAAGAACCATGTTTCTGTGAATAACTCCTGAACCGTAAGTCCTAGACGCTCGCTCTTGGCTGCATTCGATTCAGCTCGTGGCAGCCAGTCTAAAAAACACTATCTTGGACTTCTCTGCATGTTTCCCAGGCGAGAAATTGGCAGCATGTTCAGAACCATGTTTCTGTGAATAACTCCTGAACCGTAAGTCCTAGACGCTCGCTCTTGGCTGCATTCGATTCAGCTCGTGGCAGCCAGTCTAAAAACACTATCTTGGACTTCTCTGCATGTTTCCCAGGCGAGAAATTGGCAGCATGTTCAGAACCATGTTTCTGTGAATAACTCCTGAACCGTAAGTCCTAGACGCTCGCTCTTGGCTGCATTCGATTCAGCTCGTGGCAGCCAGTCTAAAAAACACTATCTTGGACTTCTCTGCATGTTTCCCAGGCGAGAAATTGGCAGCATGTTCAGAACCATGTTTCTGTGAATAACTCCTGAACCGTAAGTCCTAGACGCTCGCTCTTGGCTGCATTCGATTCAGCTCGTGGCAGCCAGTCTAAAAAACACTATCTTGGACTTCTCTGCATGTTTCCCAGGCGAGCAATTGGCAGCATGTTCAGAACCATGTTTCTGTGAATAACTCCTGAACCGTAAGTCCTAGACGCTCGCTCTTGGCTGCATTCGATTCAGCTCGTGGCAGCCAGTCTAAAAACACTATCTTGGACTTCTCTGCATGTTTCCCAGGCGAGAAATTGGCAGCATGTTCAGAACCATGTTTCTGTGAATAACTCCTGAACCGTAAGTCCTAGACGCTCGATCTTGGCGGCATTCGTCTCAGCGCCTGGCAATTAGTATAGGAGCACTGTGTTTGACTTCTCTGGATGTTTCCCAGGCGAGTTATTGACAAGTAAATCCTAGACGCTCGATCTTGGTTATTTTCGCTTTCGCGGCTGGCAGTAAAAGAACCATGTTTCTGTGAATAACTCCTGAACCGTAAGTCCTAGACGCTCGCTCTTGGCTGCATTCGATTCAGCTCGTGGCAGCCAGTCTAAAAAACACTATCTTGGACTTCTCTGCATGTTTCCCAGGCGAGCAATTGGCAGCATGTTCAGAACCATGTTTCTGTGAATAACTCCTGAACCGTAAGTCCTAGACGCTCGCTCTTGGCTGCATTCGATTCAGCTCGTGGCAGCCAGTCTAAAAAACACTATCTTGGACTTCTCTGCATGTTTCCCAGGCGAGCAATTGGCAGCATGTTCAGAACCATGTTTCTGTGAATAACTCCTGAACCGTAAGTCCTAGACGCTCGCTCTTGGCTGCATTCGATTCAGCTCGTGGCAGCCAGTCTAAAAAACACTATCTTGGACTTCTCTGCATGTTTCCCAGGCGAGAAATTGGCAGCATGTTCAGAACCATGTTTCTGTGAATAACTCCTGAACCGTAAGTCCTAGACGCTCGATCTTGGCGGCATTCGTCTCAGCGCCTGGCAATTAGTATAGGAGCACTGTGTTTGACTTCTCTGGATGTTTCCCAGGCGAGTTATTGACAAGTAAATCCTAGACGCTCGATCTTGGTTATTTTCGCTTTCGCGGCTGGCAGTAAAAGAAACCATGTTTCTGTGAATAACTCCTGAACCGTAAGTCCTAGACGCTCGCTCTTGGCTGCATTCGATTCAGCTCGTGGCAGCCAGTCTAAAAAACACTATCTTGGACTTCTCTGCATGTTTCCCAGGCGAGCAATTGGCAGCATGTTCAGAACCATGTTTCTGTGAATAACTCCTGAACCGTAAGTCCTAGACGCTCGCTCTTGGCTGCATTCGATTCAGCTCGTGGCAGCCAGTCTAAAAACACTATCTTGGACTTCTCTGCATGTTTCCCAGGCGAGAAATTGGCAGCATGTTCAGAACCATGTTTCTGTGAATAACTCCTGAACCGTAAGTCCTAGACGCTCGCTCTTGGCTGCATTCGATTCAGCTCGTGGCAGCCAGTCTAAAAAACACTATCTTGGACTTCTCTGCATGTTCCCAGGCGAGAAATTGGCAGCATGTTCAGAACCATGTTTCTGTGAATAACTCCTGAACCGTAAGTCCTAGACGCTCGCTCTTGGCTGCATTCGATTCAGCTCGTGGCAGCCAGTCTAAAAAACACTATCTTGGACTTCTCTGCATGTTTCCCAGGCGAGAAATTGGCAGCATGTTCAGAACCATGTTTCTGTGAATAACTCCTGAACCGTAAGTCCTAGACGCTCGCTCTTGGCTGCATTCGATTCAGCTCGTGGCAGCCAGTCTAAAAAACACTATCTTGGACTTCTCTGCATGTTTCCCAGGCGAGCAATTGGCAGCATGTTCAGAACCATGTTTCTGTGAATAACTCCTGAACCGTAAGTCCTAGACGCTCGCTCTTGGCTGCATTCGATTCAGCTCGTGGCAGCCAGTCTAAAAAACACTATCTTGGACTTCTCTGCATGTTTCCCAGGCGA
Organism: Rhinoderma darwinii; assembly: GCF_050947455.1. Classification (NCBI taxonomy): domain Eukaryota; kingdom Metazoa; phylum Chordata; class Amphibia; order Anura; family Rhinodermatidae; genus Rhinoderma; species Rhinoderma darwinii. The sequence continues at coordinate 49,903 of NW_027462522.1, forward strand.
GAAATTGGCAGCATGTTCAGAACCATGTTTCTGTGAATAACTCCTGAACCGTAAGTCCTAGACGCTCGATCTTGGCGGCATTCGTCTCAGCGCCTGGCAATTAGTATAGGAGCACTGTGTTTGACTTCTCTGGATGTTTCCCAGGCGAGTTATTGACAAGTAAATCCTAGACGCTCGATCTTGGTTATTTTCGCTTTCGCGGCTGGCAGTAAAAGAACCATGTTTCTGTGAATAACTCCTGAACCGTAAGTCCTAGACGCTCGCTCTTGGCTGCATTCGATTCAGCTCGTGGCAGCCAGTCTAAAAAACACTATCTTGGACTCTCTGCATGTTTCCCAGGTGAGAAATTGGCAGCATGTTCAGAACCATGTTTCTGTGAATAACTCCTGAACCGTAAGTCCTAGACGCTCGCTCTTGGCTGCATTCGATTCAGCTCGTGGCAGCCAGTCTAAAAAACACTATCTTGGACTTCTCTGCATGTTTCCCAGGCGAGCAATTGGCAGCATGTTCAGAACCATGTTTCTGTGAATAACTCCTGAACCGTAAGTCCTAGACGCTCGCTCTTGGCTGCATTCGATTCAGCTCGTGGCAGCCAGTCTAAAAAACACTATCTTGGACTTCTCTGCATGTTCCTAAGGCAAATGTTTCTAAAGCTAATTCTTGAACCGTAAGTCCTAGACGCTCGATCTTGGCGGCATTCGTCTCAGCGCCTGGCAATTAGTATAGGAGCACTGTGTTTGACTTCTCTGGATGTTTCCCAGGCGAGTTATTGACAAGTAAATCCTAGACGCTCGATCTTGGTTATTTTCGCTTTCGCGGCTGGCAGTAAAAGAACCATGTTTCTGTGAATAACTCCTGAACCGTAAGTCCTAGACGCTCGCTCTTGGCTGCATTCGATTCAGCTCGTGGCAGCCAGTCTAAAAAACACTATCTTGGACTTCTCTGCATGTTTCCCAGGCGAGCAATTGGCAGCATGTTCAGAACCATGTTTCTGTGAATAACTCCTGAACCGTAAGTCCTAGACGCTCGCTCTTGGCTGCATTCGATTCAGCTCGTGGCAGCCAGTCTAAAAAACACTATCTTGGACTTCTCTGCATGTTTCCCAGGCGAGAAATTGGCAGCATGTTCAGAACCATGTTTCTGTGAATAACTCCTGAACCGTAAGTCCTAGACTCTCGCTCTTGGCTGCATTCGATTCAGCTCGTGGCAGCCAGTCTAAAAAACACTATCTTGGACTTCTCTGCATGTTTCCCAGGCGAGAAATTGGCAGCATGTTCAGAACCATGTTTCTGTGAATAACTCCTGAACCGTAAGTCCTAGACGCTCGCTCTTGGCTGCATTCGATTCAGCTCGTGGCAGCCAGTCTAAAAAACACTATCTTGGACTTCTCTGCATGTTTCCCAGACGAGAATTTGGCAGCATGTTCAGAACCATGTTTCTGTGAATAACTCCTGAACCGTAAGTCCTAGACGCTCGCTCTTGGCTGCATTCGATTCAGCTCGTGGCAGCCAGTCTAAAAAACACTATCTTGGACTTCTCTGCATGTTTCCCAGGCGAGAAATTGGCAGCATGTTCAGAACCATGTTTCTGTGAATAACTCCTGAACCGTAAGTCCTAGACGCTCGATCTTGGCGGCATTCGTCTCAGCGCCTGGCAATTAGTATAGGAGCACTGTGTTTGACTTCTCTGGATGTTTCCCAGGCGAGTTATTGA
>NW_027462523.1:0-51607 GCF_050947455.1 Rhinoderma darwinii
TTCCTCCTGCAAAAACTGCTCCAGTAGGTTTTTGCACAGTGGTTTGACAAAAACTCGTCAAAACACTCGTCGAGGTTTTTTTTTCCTCTTTCTGACTCATTGAAATGGGGTTTTGGAGGCGGAAACCGCCTCAAGATGGGTCATGACGCTTCTTTTTACCGCGACGAGTTTTTTTTACTCGTGGTAAAAAAACTCGTCTGCTTCCCATTGAAATCAATGGGAGGCATTTTCGGGCGGTTTTGGAGGAGTTTTTTGGCGCGGTTTCTGCCCCAAAAAACTCGTCAAAAAACTCCGTGTGAACAGGGCCTTAGTGTCTATAACATGTATCAGGAACATATTATCACACCTTTGATTCTTTACAGATGACTGATCCCAGTGAGAAGAAGGAACGTGACATATAACCCTGTCAGCAGCAAGAAAGGAATCACAAGACAGGTAATTAATATTTATATTAATTACTGATAACACTCAGGCTAGATATGAGTTCTAGACCCGCAGAGGTGTGATAGTATCTTCCTGATACATCAGAATATATGTGGTTTTAACATGTATATCTTCTATAGACAATATCTAGTATAACACAACCATATCTCAGGTACAGAGGTGAGGAACATGTCTATTATTTTACCCTCTGTTCTCTAAAGTCAGAAATCCACCTTTTATTTCCAATAGAATATAATTGTTATGGTCCTTTTGACCATAAAATTTGGCATGAGGGGAGGCTAGTGAGGGCGAGTAATGTATTTGACCTTGCATTGTTATTGGCAGTATGATGACAAGAAACCCAGGTTTGATGCAGGTTTCTTTTAGTAGGCCGGTAATGTTTGCACGACCAAAAGGAAATACAAAAACTGTTCTTAGCAGAGAGGCACAGTCACTTAAAATATTACACAAAATGGCGGCAATTTCAGGCAATGCAGGAAATGGGGTTTTACCAGCTTGGTTTCCTTGGGACAGAGCTCGGACTCTTCCCTGATACAGGGGTAACCCATCGTCTCAGCAACTAAATAACAGGGAGGCTTCACGCAACTCCCACTTGTTACATCCAACCCGCCACAGCATGAAAACTTGACTCCTTAAATTTTCATGCGTCGCCACACTTGAAAACCCAACTCCAGGCCTTCTTGGAGGCCAAAATTTAAAACATCCAGGCCCACATCTGTTAAGTGAACCCCATCCTTTCCAATGTACGCGCCCCGATCCTCCAACAGTGGGTGACGAACTACCAACCCACCATTGAGGCGAACAAACTTGGCCACTGTCTTATTAATCTTATCCCTGGTTCTATTCAGCGCCGACAATGACTGCGCATTGCGCCATTTTACCGGCTGTACAATTTCGGACCATATAATCAAAAGCCCAGGATGGGCGTCTAAAAAACATAAGAAGTCCCTCTTAATGTTCCTAATGAGGTTCCGCATGGGATAACTCCCGATGTCATTACCCCCAGCATGAATTATCAAAATATCAGGTAGACCCCAGGACCTAACCGCATCCTGAAACAAAGGCCTTACCTGATCCCAGGTCAGGCCACGAACTCCGAACCAGTGTACCTCCACCTCATCCTTATCTAAATCCAAATACCTACCATTCGGACGCACACGGGCACGCCTTTCAGCCCAGTAAATATAGGAATGGCCAAGAAGCCAAACCACACATTTTGCAGAACCTGAAAGCAACAGAAAATTAGTGAAACAGAACAAGAATGACATCCCCACCCAAAATAAACCCAAGATAAAGAAATCAACATTCCAGCAAATGCGGCCTAACATAGGAACGAAAACGGCTGGACTCCCAGCGGCCAATCCTCTTAACTGAAGCAGTGTCGAGCCCAAAACAAGAAACCTCAGTAGTGGCTCCAATCCTAAAAGAATGTGAGCTGTAATCCAGATGTGAAAGGCCCAAACCTTGTACGCATTTCTTAAAGACAGCAATAAATTGATATCTGGACAATGCTGACCCATCCGCATGCACCAGCAAAGAGGAAGAACCCTGAGGACACATAGCCATGAAACGCAGAAAACACCCCACTGGGCACGATTCCCCCTCATGAATTTTGGTCAAACAAATCTCAAAACCTTTTCCCTTCCTGTCAGTTTTGGAATGATACAACATTATTCTCAACACACCATCCCGAAAAACCACATCGGTTAAATGAATACCGCCCTGCCCCCTTTTTGAGGGACTAGCCAATTCGCCAACCCGAAAAGCCCCATAGAAAGCCCAAGAAAAAGCCAATTGAAACAACAACCTGTTAAGGATCTGCCAGGCACAGCTTCTGTATCCACGCCCATAGGTAATCAGTCTGCACCTGCTTCTATGTCTGTGAGACTGGCCACAGCCTGGCCAGACGGAGCTAGCTCCCACCCTCTGTCTATTTATACCTGCCTTTCCTGTTCCTCCTTGCTTGTGATTCTTCTCATTTGTTTCCTGGCCCTGCTGCAGGTTCTTGCACCATTTGACCCTGCTTCATATTGACCCTGGCTTACTGACTACTCTCCTGCTCTGCGTTTGGTACGTCGTACACTCCTGGTTTGACTCGGCTTGTTCACTACTCTCCTGCTCTGCGTTTGGTACCTCGTACACTCCTGGTTTGACTCGGCTCGTTCACCACTCTTGTTGCTCACGGTTTTGCCGTGGGCAACTGCCCCTTTTCCCTTGCTTCTGTGTACCCTTGTCTGTTTGTCTGTCGTGCACTTATTGAGCGTAGGGACCGTCAGTCGCCCAGTTGTACCCCGTCGCCTAGGGGCGGGTCGTTGCAAGTAGGCAGGGACTGAGTGGCGGGTAGATTAGGGCTCACTTGTCTGTTTCCTTACCCCCATCATTATACAACCTCTCATAATCTGAATGGGATATCCTGCGCAACTGAGAAAAAAGTCCCTCCAACATTGCAAAAGACACGCTTATCCTTCCCATCATGTCCTTTCTGAAAACCCTGCAGAGCACGCCGTGTCAAATAAATGCTTAGTAACATCCATACAACCAATTAACTTAAGGAAAGTGCCGCTACTGACTTAACAACAGAGGAAACTGAAGACCCACTCTCCATAAGAGATAACAAAAACAAAATATCCCCCTAAGGCACTAAACGGACTCCCTTGACTACACCACGAATCCTCCAGCCGGAACCATCTCACCCAGATCTTGTTATAAGCATCCGACGTAGCAGGGGCCAGCGAACATTTCGCCCACCATTTCAGACGAGCAACACCACCCTCCAAAGGTGTTCGGGGCAACTCTCCGCCTCTGGAGCTAGCCGACGGAAATGATCCCACTGCAACCGAGATAAAGCATCCGCAATGTCATTGGAAACACCGGGAACATGATGAGCCCTAAATAGAATGTTCCACCTCAAGCACAGTAGGACCAACTGGCGTAACACTGTGATCACCGGGGGGGGAATTGGCGGACAAACTATTAATAGCGCACACGACTGCCATGTTATCACAGTGAAAAACCACTGACCGATAGGACAAAAGGTGTCCCCAAATTTCCACCGCAACTAGAATGGGAAACAACTCCAGAAAACAAAGGTTACCTGTCAAACCACACTCCCTCCACCCTAGTGGCCAAGTACGAACACACCATTTCCCCTGAAAGTACGCTCTGAAACCGATAGAACCGGAAGCATCAGTACACAATTGTATCTCCACATTCGAAAGTCCCGCTGCAATCCATAATCATCTGCCGTTATATTCTACCAAAAAGGAAACCCAAACCCTCAAATCCGCCTTATGCTCCTTGCCAAGGCAAATAAAATGGTGGGGACTTCTAACACCAGCAGTTGCTTGCGCCAAGCGCCTACAAAAAACACGGCTCATAGGCATAATTCTACAGGCAAAATTAAGTTTCCCCATTAAAGATTGCAGGAGCCGCAGGGTGATTTTTGTTTTCACCAGAGCCTCCTGCACCGTTGCCCACAGATCAACAAGTTTTGCCTCCGGCAACCTACATTCCATTGCCTGGGAATCAATTTAATTTCCCAAAAAAAAGAGCGTCGTGGTTGGTCCCTCCGTTTTTTCAAACGCCAACGAAACCCCAAAGTCATCAAAAACATCAATCACAGCCTGTAAATATTGCACACGACGGCCGAGCCGCAGGGCCGACACAAAAGAAGTCATCCAAATAATGAATCACTGCTTTAGAGCCGGCTCGTTCATGGACCACCCACTCCAAAAATGTGCTGAAGGCTTCGAAATAGGCACAAGAAATAGAGCACCCCATAGGAAGGCACCTATCAATATAAAAAAGGCCATCAAACGAGCACCCCAGCAAGTGCATGGATTCTGGGTGCACTGGCAAAAGGCGAAACGCAGACTCCACATCCACCTTAGCCATCAGCGCCCCCTGCCCCGCCGTCCTAACCAAACGAACCACCTCATCAAATGACGTATAGGAAACCCGCGTCAAAGACTCATCAATATCATCATTCACCGAAGAGCCCTTCGGATAAGATAAATGATGTATAAGTCGAAATTTTCCCGCCTCCTTCTTGGGGGACAACCCCCAGCGTGGAGACACGCAAATTGGAAATAGGAACATTAGAAAAGGGGCCTAACATTCTACCCAACAAAACTTCCTTCCACAACTTGTCTTGTACCACTTCTGGATGATCCCGCACCGAACGCAGATTATTAGCCATCAAAACCCCCACCCCCGGGGAGAACAGAATCCTAAATCCATCCCCAAAACCGTTCAATAACAGCTGCGCCTTCTCCCTGTTGGGGTACATCTTTAGCCAAGGCGTCATAGCGTCGAGGTTCACTGGACTCACCCCCTTTAGCAGGACGATCCCCTGGCTTCGTCGTGCCTCCTCGTGCCCGCTTAAAACACTTGAAGACGGGGTGGTTACCACCCCTACACCCGGCACATTCGTGTCTATAGACACAATTAGTTCCCGATTTACAAGTGCTCTCGTTGTAGAGTCAGCAGACCCCTTTTTTTTAAAACTCCCAAATGAACCCGCTCATCTAGACAAGCCGAGTTAGGACTGAAAGGGTTATGCAAACCCGCGACTTCAACACGCCCCCTCCTGACCAGCCCCCTTTGGTGTAGTCATAAGGCGCATCCAAAGGCTTATGTCCTTATGATCCCACCACAGGGATGACTGAACCGCCATACGCTGACGAAACTGCTCGTCATATTTAAGCCAAGCAGTTCCCCCATACGTTTTATAAGCCTCCCAAATAGAATCTGGTAGCCTAATAATACGCTGAGCAGCAGCGCCATTGTGTGGTCAATGCAGGGAAATGCACACTATGTCTATTATATATTTTAGAAAGTTTGTTTGAAGCCCGATTGTGATACGCTAAACAGCAGCGCCATCGTGTGGTCAATGCTGAGAAATCTCACTAAATTGAATGTAATGCAGGCAGCCTAGTGATACGCTGAGCAGCAGCACCATCGTTTGGTCAATGCAGGGAAATGCACACTATATCTATTTATTATATATTTTAGAAAGTTTGTTTGAAGCCCGATAGTGATACGCTAAGCAGCAGCGCCATCGTGTGGTCAATGCTGAGAAATCTCACTAAATTGAATGTAATGCAGGCAGCCCTAGTGATACGCTTAGCAGCAGCGCCATAGTGTGGTCAATGCAGGGAAATGCACACTATATCTATTATATATTTTAGAAAGTTTGTTTGAAGCCCGATTGTGATACGCTAAGCAGCAGCGCCATCGTGTGGTCAATGCTGAGAAATCTCACTAAATTGAATTTTCTACAGGTAGCCTAGTAATACGCTGAGCAGCAGCGCCATTTTGTGGTCAATGCAGGGAAATGCACACTATATCTATTATATATTTTAGAAAGTTTGTTTGAAGCCCGATTGTGATACGCTAAGCAGCAGCGCCATCGTGTGGTCAATGCTGAGAAATCTCACTAAATTGAATGTAATGCAGGCAGCCCTAGTGATACGCTTAGCAGCAGCGCCATAGTGTGGTCAATGCAGGGAAATGCACACTATATCTATTATATATTTTAGAAAGTTTGGTTGAAGCCCGATTGTGATACGCTAAGCAGCAGCGCCATCGTGTGGTCAATGCTGAGAAATCTCACTAAAGTGAATGTAATGCAGGCAGACTAGTGATATGCTGAGCAGCAGCGCCATCGTGTGGTCAATGCTGGGAAATGCACACTACATCTATATTATATATTTTAGGAAGTTTGTTTGAAGCCCGATTGTGATACGCTAAGCAGCAGCGCCATCGTGTGGTCAATGCTGAGAAATCTCACTAAAGTGAATGTAATGCAGGCAGCCTAGTGATACGCTGAGCAGCAGCGCCATCGTGTGGTCAATGCTGGGAAATGCACACTATATCTATATATTATATATTTTAGAAAGTTTGTTTGACGACCGATTGTGATACGCTAAGCAGCAGCGCCATCGTGTGGTCAATGTTGAGAAATCTCACTGAATTGAATGTAAGGCAGGCAGCCTAGTGATACGCTGAGCAGCAGTGCCATCGTGTGGTCAATGCAGGAAATGCACACTATATCTATATTTTATATATTTTAGAAAGTTTGTTTGAAGCCCGATTGTGATACGCTAAGCAGCAGCGCCATCGTGTGGTCACTGCTGAGAAATCTCACTAAATTTAATGTAAGGCAGGCAGCCTAGTGATACGCTGAGCAGCAGCACCATCGTGTGGTCAATGCTGGGAAATGCAAACTATATCTATATATTCTATATTTTAGAAAGTTTGTTTGAAGCCCGATTGTGATACGCTAAGCAGCAGCGCCATCGTGTGGTCAATGCTGAGAAATATCACTAAATTGGATGTAATGCGGGCAGCCTAGTGATACGCTTAGCAGCAGCGCAATCGTGTGGTCAATGCAGGGAAATGCACACTATATCTATATATTATATATTTTAGAAAGTTTGTTTGAAGACCGATTATGATACGCTAAGCAGCAGCGCCATCGTGTGTTCAATGCTGAGAAATCTCACTAAATTGAATGTAAGGCAGGCAGCCTAGTAATATTCTGAGCAGCAGTGCCATCGTGTGGTCAATGCAGGAAATGCACACGATATCTATATATTATATATTTTAGAACGTTTGTGTGTAGCCCGATTGTGATATGTTAAGCAGCAGCGCCATCGTGTGGTTAATGCTGAGAAATCTCACTAAATTTAATGTAAGGCAGGCAGCCTAGTGATACGCTGAGCAGCAGCGCCATCGTGTGGTCAATGTTGGGAAATGCGCTCTATATATTATATATTTGATAAAGTTTGCTTGAAGCCCGATTGGGATATGCTAAGCAGCATCGCCATCGTGTGGTCAATGTTGAGAAATCTCACTAAATTGAATGTAAGGCAGGCAGCCTAGTGATACGCTGGGCAGCAGTGCCATCGTGTGTTCAATGCAGGAAATGCACACTATATCAATATATTATATATTTTAGAAAGTTTGTGTGAAGCCCGATTGTGATATGTTAAGCAGCAGCGCCATCGTGTGGTCAATGTTGGGAAATGCACACTACATCTATATTATATATTTTAGAAAGTTTGTTTGAAGCCCGATTGTGAAACGCTAAGCAGCATCGCCATCGTGTGGTCAATGCTGAGAAATCTCACTAAATTTAATGTAAGGCAGGCAGCCTAGTGATACGCTGAGCAGCAACACCATAGTGTGGTCAATGCTGGGAAAAGTACACTATATCTATATATTATATATTTTAGAAAGTTTGTTTGAAGCCCGATTGTGATACGCTAAGCAGCAGCGCCATCGTGTGGTCAATGCTGAGAAATCTCACTAAATTGTATGTAATGCAAGCAGCCTAGTGATACGCTGAGCAGCAGCGCCATTGTGTGGTCAATGCTGAGAAATCTGACTAAATTGGATGTAATGCAGGCAGCCTAGTGATCCGCTGAACAGCAGCGCCATCGTGTGGTCAATGCACACTATATCTATATGTTATATATTTTAGAAAGTTTGTTTGAAGCCCGATTGTCATACGCTAAGCAGCAGCGCCATCGTGTGGTCAATGCTGAGAAATCTCATTAAATTGAATGTAATGCGGGCAGCCTAGTGATACTCTGAGCATCAGCGCCATCGTGTGGTCAATGCTGGGAAATGCACACTACATCTATATTATATATTTTAGGAAGTTTGTTTGAAGCCCGATAGTGATACGCTGAGCAGCAGCACCATCGTGTGGTCAATGTTGAGAAATTTCACTAAATTGAATGTAAGGCAGGCAGCCTAGTGATATGCTGAGCAGCAGCGCCATCGTGTGGTCAATGCTGCTAAATACACACTATATCTATATATTATATATTTGATAAAGTTTGTTTGTAGCCCGATTAGGATATGCTAAGCAGCAGCGCCATCGTGTGGTCAATGTTGAGAAATCTCACTAAATTGAATGTAAGGCAGGCAGCCTATTGATACGCTGAGCAGCAGTGCCATCGTGTGGTCAATGCAAGAAATGCACACTATATCTATATTTTATATATTTTAGAAAGTTTGTGTGAAGCCCGATTGTGATATGTTAAGCAGCAGCGCCATCGTATGGTCAATGCTGAGAAATCTCACTAAATTGAATGTAATGCAGGCAGCCTAGTGATACGCTGAGCAGCAGCGCTATCGTGTGGTCAATGCAGGGAAATGCACACTATATCTATTTAATATATATTTTAGAAAGTTTGTTTGAAGCCCGATTGTGATACGCTAAGCAGCAGCGCCATCGTGTGGTCAATGCTGAGAAATCTCACTAAATTGAATGTAATGCGGGCAGCCTAGTGATACTCTGAGCAGCAGCGCCATCGTGTGGTCAATGCTGGGAAATGCACACTACATCTATATTATATATTTTAGGAAGTTTGTTTGAAGCCCGATTGTGATACGCTGAGCAGCAGCACCATCGTGTGGTCAATGTTGAGAAATTTCACTAATTGAATGTAAGGCAGGCAGGCAGCCTAGTGATATGCTGAGCAGCAGCGCCATCGTGTGGTCAATGCTGCTAAATACACACTATATCTATATATTATATATTTGATAAAGTTTGTTTGTAGCCCGATTGGATATGCTAAGCAGCAGCACCATCATGTGGTCAATGTTGAGAAATCTCACTAAATTGAATGTAAGGCAGGCAGCCTATTGATACGCTGAGCAGCAGTGCCATCGTGTGGTCAATGCAGGAAATGCACACTATATCTATATTTTATATATTTTAGAAAGTTTGTGTGAAGCCCGATTGTGATATGTTAAGCAGCAGCGCCATCGTATGGTCAATGCTGAGAAATCTCACTAAATTGAATGTAATGCAGGCAGCCTAGTGATACGCTGAGCAGCAGCGCTATCGTGTGGTCAATGCAGGGAAATGCACACTATATCTATTTAATATATATTTTAGAAAGTTTGTTTGAAGCCCGATTGTGATACGCTAAGCAGCAGCGCCATCGTGTGGTCAATGCTGAGAAATCTCACAAAATTGAATGTAAGGCAGGCAGCCTAGTGATACGCTGGGCAGCAGCACCATCGTGTGGTCAATGCAGGGAAATGCACACTATATCTATTTAATATATATTTTAGAAAGTTTGTTTGAAGCCCGATTGTGATACGCTAAGCAGCAGCACCATCGTGTGGTCAATGCTGAGAAATCTCACTAAATTGAATGTAAGGCAGGCAGCCTAGTGATACGCTGGGCAGCAGCACCATCGTGTGGTCAATGCAGGGAAATGTACACTATATCTATATATTATATATTTTAGAAAGTTTGTTTGAAGCCCGATTGGGATATGCTAAGCAGCAGCGCCATCATGTGGTCAAGGCTGAGATGTCTCACTAAATTGAATGTAATGCAGGCAGCCTAGTGATACGCTGAGCAGCATCACCATTGTGTGGTCAATGCTGGAAAATGCACACTATATCTATTATATATTTTAGAAAGTTTGTTTGAAGCCCGATTGTGATACGCTGAGCAGCAGCACCATCGTGTGGTCAATGTTGAGAAATTTCACTAAATTGAATGTAAGGCAGGCAGGCAGCCTAGTGATATGCTGAGCAGCAGCGCCATCGTGTGGTAAATGCTGCTAAATACACACTATATCTATATATTATATATTTGATAAAGTTTGTTTGTAGCCCGATTGGGATATGCTAAGCAGCAGCACCATCATGTGGTCAATGTTGAGAAATCTCACTAAATTGAATGTAAGGCAGGCAGCCTATTGATACGCTGAGCAGCAGTGCCATCGTGTGGTCAATGCAGGAAATGCACACTATATCTATATTTTATATATTTTAGAAAGTTTGTGTGAAGCCCGATTGTGATATGTTAAGCAGCAGCGCCATCGTATGGTCAATGCTGAGAAATCTCACTAAATTGAATGTAATGCAGGCAGCCTAGTGATACGCTGAGCAGCAGCGCTATCGTGTGGTCAATGCAGGGAAATGCACACTATATCTATTTAATATATATTTTAGAAAGTTTGTTTGAAGCCCGATTGTGATACGCTAAGCAGCAGCGCCATCGTGTGGTCAATGCTGAGAAATCTCACAAAATTGAATGTAAGGCAGGCAGCCTAGTGATACGCTGGGCAGCAGCACCATCGTGTGGTCAATGCAGGGAAATGCACACTATATCTATTTAATATATATTTTAGAAAGTTTGTTTGAAGCCCGATTGTGATACGCTAAGCAGCAGCACCATCGTGTGGTCAATGCTGAGAAATCTCACTAAATTGAATGTAAGGCAGGCAGCCTAGTGATACGCTGGGCAGCAGCACCATCGTGTGGTCAATGCAGGGAAATGTACACTATATCTATATATTATATATTTTAGAAAGTTTGTTTGAAGCCCGATTGGGATATGCTAAGCAGCAGCGCCATCATGTGGTCAAGGCTGAGATGTCTCACTAAATTGAATGTAATGCAGGCAGCCTAGTGATACGCTGAGCAGCATCACCATTGTGTGGTCAATGCTGGAAAATGCACACTATATCTATTATATATTTTAGAAAGTTTGTTTGAAGCCCGATTGTGATACGCTAAGCAGCAGCGCCATCGTGTGGTCAATGCTGAGAAATCTCACTAAATTTAATGTAAGGCAGGCAGCCTAGTGATACGCTGAGCAGCAGCGCCATCGTGTGGTCAATGCTGGGAAATGCACATTATATCTATATATTACATATTTTAGAAAGTTTGTTTGACGACCGATTGTTACATAGTTACATAGTTTGTACGGTTGAAAAAAGACACATGTCCATCAAGTTCAACCAATGGATGGGAAAGGGGAATTGGAATGGGAAAGGGGAAGTAAAAAAATTCTACACATAGGAGCTAATATTTTTTTGTTCTAGGAAATTATCTAACCCTTTTTTAAAGCCATCTACTGTCCCTGCTGTGACCAGCTCCTGCGGTAGTCTATTCAATAGATTCACAGTTCTCACAGTAAAGAAGGCTTGTCGCCTCTGCAGGTTGAACCTTTCTTTTTCCAGACGGAGGGAGTGCCCCCTTGTTTTTTGAGGGGGTTTTACATGGAATAGGATTTCACCATATTTTTTTGTATGTGCCATTCATATATTTATATAAGTTAATCATGTCCCCCCTTAGTCGTCTTTTCTCAAGGCTAAATAGGTTTATAGTTCTTTTTTTTTTTTTTTATTCTTTATTTTCATGGCTAACAGCCAAATTTTTTACAGTAAAAAAGAATACAGATACGCATACATAAGGGAGGGTGAAATACATGTACAAGGTTAGGAATGCATTGAATTGAGTGACATAACCAAAATTTAACCACGTGTAGCAACCTCGTCATTTCTAGAAAATACTGCTATATACTCCCCCCCCCCCTGTGCACACAAGAGATGATACAAGACAAAATGAGGGAGGAAAAGATGAAGAATGGGCAAGGGGGTGGAGGGGTAGCTGCTCCCCCCGGGACATCTCCGCTCCTCCAGACTGCGTCCAATATGGACTATTCACCAATGCCCGTCTGTCCCAGAATGTCTTTGTAGGAGTCGGAGTCCTGAAATATAATCCAAGGAGCCCAAGTGTGGCAGAATCTGGCATGATTATCATGAATGCTCGAGGTCAGGTCCTCCATGTGCATTATATCGTTGACCTTGGAGACCCAGAGGGACAGAGTGGGAGGAGAGGAATTCTTCCATCACAAGGGAATGCAGTGCTGCGCCGCCATCACTAGATAGTGAAGCAGGGAGAGTTTGTAGGTGTTTGCTGGGGTGTCACAGTGATGGAGGAGGAAGAAAGCCACATCCATAGTAAAGCTGGTATCAGTTACCTCGCAAATCACCTTTTTAACCCCATCCCAGAATTCTGAATGTGTGGAGGAGGGTACCATTGTCCAATCCACATCTCCAGCAGAGAGGTGATACGTTCGGAAAAATCAGATGCAGGCGAACCGGGGTCCTATACCAATGCGAGAGTAGTTTAAAACTAGCCTCTTGGTAGCTCGAGCTAATTGAGGTTTTATGGGCAAGAGAGAGAATACGAGAGCATTGGTTTGTGGTTAGGGTAATTCCCAGATCCGACTCCCATTCAGAAACGTAACCAGGCGCTGGGAGGTAAGGCGGGTTCAGGAGGAGGTGATAGATCGTGGACAATGAATGGCGAACCGGCTCAGAGCCAACGCACAAGTCTTCCAGTGGAGACCTAGGAGCTAGGAATAGCTCAGAGGGTGGTAAAGAGGAGTAGAAATGGCGGAGTTGAAATATGCGCCAGTAACCCAAAGGAAGGAGTTCAGGCATCTGTGTCAACTCCTCAAGGGAGAGCCACTCCGAATTCTTCAGAAAGTGCTCTGCCCTAAATACACCCAGCGCCGCCCAGGACTTGAACACCAAGTCACTCAGTCCCGAGGGAAAAGATGGGTTCCCCAGGATCGGAGACATGGGGGAGCAGAGAGGCAGGAGGTGTGAACGGACCGCTGCAAGGGCACAACATCTGAGCGTGGGACCGATCGTGGGGTGATGATGTAGGGATGTGAGAAGTCCGCGTTTCAGCCATGGAGATACTTCGAGAGGGACCGTCGAAAAGTTTTGTTCAATACCTACCCATGCCTTAAAAGGGGCGTGTCTACACCAATCCACTACGCGCACTAAGTGAGTTGCGTTGTAATACGCGCGAATGTCAGGAAGAGCCAGTCCTCCCGACACAGAAGCAAACGACTAAGGCGTGGATGCTTGCCATTAGAGACAAAAGATATTTGTATGGAGTTGATCGCTTTAAAGAATGATGGTGGCATTGCTATAGGAAGGGCCTGGAATAAGTAGAGTAGTCGAGGTAGGATATTCATTTTAAAAATAGTACATCGGCCCATCAACGTAAATGTGCCTCCCGACCACCTAGCACAGTCCGCCTTAATCTCAGTAAGAAACCTCGGAAAGTTAAAGTTAAATATTCCCTTTAAATCTGCCGGGATATACACTCCCAGGTACTTGAGCGCCACCGAGTTCCATTTAAAACTAAAGGATTGTTCTAGCGTAGATAGAATGGGGGCGGGGAGGGAGACATTCATGGCCTCTGATTTGGCAAAGTTTATTTTAAAATTGGAAAGGCTGGAGAAGCGACGAAACTCCTGCATCAGATTCGGGAGAGAAGTGATTGGGTTGGTCAGGAAAAACAAAAGGTCGTCTGCATATGCTGCCACCTTATTGACATGGGAGCCCTCCCCTAGGCCCTGAATGTCCTGATTGGTACGAACATGCCTTAGAAACGGTTCCAAGGTCAGGATAAAAATCAGGGGAGAGAGTGGGCAGCCCTGGTGTGTCCCATTATGGATGGCAAATTCTTCAGAGAGAATGCCATTCACTCGGACCCTCGCCGAGGGGCAAGAATACAAAGACATGATCCAACTCATCATCTGAGGGCCCAGGCCAAGTCGGAGAAGTGTTTCCTCCATGTATGTCCAATTGACTCTGTCAAAAGCTTTTTCAACGTCAGTTGACAAGAGCATCAGTGGAACCCGGGACAACTTAGCCTTATGTATAAGGTTGATCGCTTTCGTGGTGTTGTCTCGGGCCTCTCTGCCCACCATGAACCCCGCCTGGTCAAGATGAATGACCCCACTGAGCAACGGAGCCAAACACATTGCCAAAATCTTCGCGAAGAGTTTAATGTCTGTGTTGAGAAGCGAAATCGGCCTGTAGCTAGCACACTGAGAAGGGTCTTTCTCTGGTTTGGGAATCACAGCAATGTGGGCCCTGAGTGTGTCTGGTGGAACGCGAGCTGAGGAGGAGAAGGAGTTCAAGGATGCTAGAAAATGTTGGCTAAGGGTAGCGGTGTATTTTTTATAGTAGGGGAGTGTGAACCCGTCAGGTCCCGGGGCCTTACCATTAGCGAAGCTCCTAAGTGCATCCGCTAGTTCTGGTGGAGAGATTGGAGCCTCCAATGCGCCTAGTACCTCCTCTGACAAAGAAGGCATACCTGAGTCTGCAATGTAGTTTTTGATACGTGTTTGGAAGTTGTTCGCCGTCGTGGCCGGATTGGTGGAATCTGTGTTATATAGGGAGGCATAAAAGTCGCGGAACTGTGAGGCTATGTCTAATGGCAAGTTAGCCCGAGTAGTGGGGGATGTTGCAATAAAGGGTACGTAGGTACGCGCTTGTTGAAGTCTCAGTGCTCTGGCCAGAGACCTGCTACATTTGTTCCCATATTCGTAGAAGTGGCGCTTGCATTTCGAGAGGGTAGCTTTGGCCTTAGACAATAATAGGATACGGAGCTCTTCTCGTTTCTGGAGTAACGCGACTTTACATGCTAATTCATGGGAACGCTTGTGAGTAGACTCTAAAACCCTAATTTCCGATAGAAGCCGAGCAGTGGTCTCCGCACGCTCCCTTTTTAATCGAGCCCCGTGTTTAATAAAGGTGCCACGTACAACACACTTGTGCGCCTCCCACAGTACCCGTGGGTTTGTGTCTGCAGGGGTATTGGCCGTGAAGTATTCTTCAAGTGTACGCTGCACGTCTGAAGAAACCAAGGAGTCATTAAGAAGCAACGGATTGAACTTCCACTGGGATTGGTGTAATATCGGGGCCTGCAATGTTAAGGATAGAGTGACAAGGGCATGATCTGAGAAAGAGATTGAGTCAATATCGACGGCCTGTAAAATTGGGAGTGAGCAATGTTTGACAAATATTAGATCGAGTCTGGAGTAAGTGTCATGGACGGATGAGTAAAAAGAAAAATCTTTATCACCCGGATGTAATAGGCGCCATGTGTCCACAAAATTATGCTCGTGGGACGCTCGTTTAATACGGCGCAGTTGGGAATGCGGGATTGACGATGTCCCCTTTGAGACATCCATGGTGGGCTCCAATGCGACATTGAAGTCACCTCCCAGGACAATGGTGCCCTCCCCAAACTCCTCTAGCTCAT
This sequence comes from Rhinoderma darwinii, assembly GCF_050947455.1. Taxonomy (NCBI): domain Eukaryota; kingdom Metazoa; phylum Chordata; class Amphibia; order Anura; family Rhinodermatidae; genus Rhinoderma; species Rhinoderma darwinii. Next base: position 15,340 of record NW_027462523.1, read on the forward strand.
CCAAAAAGCCAAGCAGAGCTGAACCTTGACCCACATTGGGTAGGTAGAAGGAAGCAAAGGTGTAGATCTGCGAATTAATGCTGCCCTTGAGTAGTAGCATTCGCCCCATCCCATCACTGCGAGAGTCCAGAAATTCCCATGGAAGAGTACGAGACAGGAGGATACTCGTCCCCCTAGATTTCGGATCAGGAGAGAAACTATGATAGGCGTGTGGAAACCAAAGATTAGACATCTTAAAAGGTTTTTGTTCACTGAGGTGCGTTTCCTGTAGGAAAGCTACATGTAAGTGTCTACCTTTCAACATGTTGAGCAAAATGGATCGCTTCCCGGGACTATGCAACCTCTTGACATTCAACGAGCCTATCCGAAGGTCAGTCTGGGAGTGGCGGGCCATGTCCCCGATAGGTGATGAAAAAAATTAATAAAAAGAGGGGGGGGAGACAAAGAGGGGTAGGGGGAAAGACCAGAGAGAAAAAGGAAAATTGACAGAGAAAGAGAAAAGGACCCAAAGGCCGACACCCACGCGGCAAGAAAAGAGGAGAAAGGGGGGATAGGAGAGGGTATGAGGAGGAGGGGAAGGGGAAAGAGGGTGGAGAGAGGAAAGAGATAAGTGAGAGATTCATCAGAAAGAGCACTAATGCGACACTCAACAAGATACAGATAAAACAAATCGGATCACAAATTAGGTCTCAGGTAGTGAATGAAACCTTATGAGTAGTAATACTACTGCCTGTGACAACATCATGTGGCCTTGTGTAACAATACTAACAGGATATCGTACCACGAGCAACTTCCTGACAATTCACGAGGGGGAGAGAGGGGAGGGAGGGGGCGCATGGGTCCGATACCAAAGACATCACTAAAATGCAAGGAAGGGATAAGGGGGGGGGGGGGTGAGGACCAGGAACAAAAGAAGGGTAAACTGTATGTCGGGTCATATCTACAGTTCTGTGGCCATCTGTGGCATCTTCGGTGACAGCTCACTGTCCACGGAAGTCTCGGAAAGTCACGGAGGAAGTACCGGGACTGCTCACAAAGTTCCGTTGGAAAAGGCACTCCTCGGAGGAGCTGTCAGGACACCCTGTAACAAAAAAGAGATGCTAGGCGCTGTACAGAGCCCAGCGCTATAAACTGTAGATCAGGTATTGCCATGGAGATCTGAGGGTTCTTCAGAAGGTAATCTACGTCAGGCCTCAGGAGGTAGTAGCAGCGAAAGATCCAGCTGAGACCTTAATGACTCTCGGAGCGAAGGCCTGTTGAGATGTTGGCTAGGGCACGGAGCGCGCCGGCGTTGCGATGGTTCCGGCCGGTCCAGTGCCAGCCAATCCGGGACCGGAAACAATTCGATCTGCAGGAAATTGAATAAGGCCTCCAAATCTGAGAAATGGCGCAAGAGGAAGGTGGCTGATTCTTTCCTGACGACCACGTGGAACGGGTGACCCCATCTATAAGTGGCTCCCGCAGCTTTGATCTTCTCTAGTAGTCGGTGCAGGAGACGCCGCATGTAGAGCGTGCGTGGGGAGACATCTGGCTATATCGTGACCCTGCATTCATCCACCGTAACCGGACCATGTGACCACGCGCCTTGAATGATTAAATCCTTGTCCGAGTAGTAATGTAGTCTACACAGAACATCACGAGGGTTGGATGGGTCGTTCGGACCGGGTCGAGAAACCCTATGGACACGATCCAGTAAAAATGTTGCTTCCAACGGCCTATTAGTGACCGTACTAAAGATGGCAGTTATCCTGGCCGGAAGGTCATCTCTGGGACCCAGGTCTGGGAGGCCTTTCAGTCGGATATTGTTCCTACGACCCCTGTACTCTTGATCGTCCAATTGTAACGCCAGGGACTGTATATGTGTTCTGCTGGAAATGGCTGCCTGCTCCAGAGCTAGCACTCTGCTGTCAATATTGGAGACCGTTTGGTCCGTGTTGGCAATCCTAGTGTCCACCCTATCCACTTCTTGTTGTAAGGCAGCGATGTCTTGTTGGTGGGATTGTTCAATTCTAGTCACCAGGGAATATAAGTCCTGTCTGGTAGGGAGAGCTTGGATCAGTTCCCTGAGCAGGTGCAAATCTGCATGTAATGCGGGCTGGAAGGGTACTGAATCTGGGCTTCTGGGCAGGGACACGGTGGCTGGCTGAAGTACAGGTCCAAATAGGACAGGGGACACGTGCGGTACCTCATTCTTGCTGGCCCCAGGCTGTAGTGCGGTCGTCTGTCCCTGTGCTTGAGCTCCTGCTGCTGCGTGCTGAAGGCCTGTAGTTCTGCACGTGGCAGGATGCAGTGCCGGGTGCGCCATGACACCTGGGAGTTCCTGGGAAGCAGGCGCCGCTGATAAGAAGCGCTCCATGCTAGCACTCCGTGTCTGCAAGCTAGGTAAGGAGCTGGAGGGTGTAGTGCCTTGTCCCCTACGTTTTGCTGGCATCTCCTACCGGTTTCAGACGGGCTCAGGCTGCTATTAAGCACTCTGCTGCACGGAGCTCCCCCGAGATGTGTGCTTACTCCGCCATAGCTAAGCCCCGCCCCCCAGGTTTAGTTCTTTTAATCTTTCCTCATAACTTAAATTCTCCATGCCCCTTATTAGCTTCGTTGCTCTTCTTTGTATTTTTTCCAACTCCAGGGCATCCTTTCTATGAACTGGAGCCCAGAACTGAACTGCATATTCTAGATGAGGCCTCACTAATGCTTTGTAAAGTGGTAATATTACATCCCTGTCCCGCGAGTCCATGCCTCTTTTGATACACGACAATATTTTGCTGGCCTTTGAAGCAGCTGATTGACACTGCATGCTGTTATTTAGTTTATGATTTACAATTACACCCAGATCCTTCTCATCAAGTGACTCCCCCAGTGTAGCTCCCCCTAGGACATATGATGCATACAGGTTGTTCGTACCCAGGTGCATAACTTTACATTTATCTACATTAAACTTCATCTGCCAAGTGGACGCCCAAACACTTAGTTTGTTTAAATCCGCTTGCCATTCATGAACATCTTCCATAGACTGAACTATATTACATAGCTTGGTGTCATCTGCAAAAATAGAAATAGTGCTATTAATCCCATCCTCTATATCATTAATAAATAAGTTGAATAATAGTGGTCCCAGAACTGAACCCTGGGGTACACCACTTATAACCGGGGATCATTCAGAGTAGGAATCATTGACCACAACTCTCTGGATACGGTCCTTGAGCCAATTACAAACTATACTTTCTAAACCTATAGTCCTTAATTTACCCATTAGACGTCTATGGGGGACAATGTCAAATGCCTTTGCAAAGTCCAAAAACACTATATCCACAGCGTCCCCTCTGTCTAGGCTTCTGTTTACCTCTTCATAAAAACAAATCAGGTTGGTTTGACAGCTTCTGTCCTTTGTAAAACCGTGCTGGCTGTCACTTATAATACTATTTTTTGTCACATAATCCTGTATATAGTCCCTCAATAGCCCCTCAAACATTTTCCCCACAATTGATGTTAAGCTTGCTGGTCTATAATTACCCGGCGAAGACCTAGAGCCCATTTTGAAAATAGGCATCACATTTGCCCTGCGCCAGTCCCTTGGCACTATACCAGTCATGAGAGACTCTCTAAATATTATGAAGAGGGGGACAGAAATAACTGAACTAAGCTCCTTAAGAACTCTAGGGTGTAACCCATCTGGTCCCGGGGCCTTGTGTACATTTATTTTATTTAATTTAGCTTGCACCATATCTACATTCATCCAATTCAGTATATCAACTGATACAACTGATATATTAACAGCACTGGCAGCGGCTACATCAGCTGCTCCTTCTTCTGTTGTATATACAGAGCGGAAGAACCCATTTAGTAACTCTGCCTTCTCTTGATCCCCTGTGACCAACTCCCCATTACCACTATCTAAGGGGATTGTGATACGCTAAGCAGCAGCGCCATTGTGTGGTCAATGCTGAGAAATCTCACTAAATTGAATGTAATGCAGGCAGCCTAGTGATACGCTGAGCAGCAGCGCCAACGTGTGGTCAATGCTGGGAAATGTGCACTATATATTATATATTTGAGAAAATTTGTTTGAAGCCCGATTGGGATATGCTAAGCAGCAGCGCCATCGTGTGGTCAATGTTGAGAAATCTCACTAAATTGAATTTAAGGCAGGCAGCCTAGTGATACGCTGGGCAGCAGTACCATCGTGTGGTCAATGCAGGAAATGCACACTATATCTATATATTATATATTTTAGAAAGTTTGTTTGAAGCCCGATTGTGATATGCTAAGCAGCAGCGCCATCGTGTGGTCAATGCTGAGAAATCTCACTAAATTGGATGTAATGCAAGCAGCCTAGTGATACGCTGAGCAGCAGCGCCATCGTGTGGTCAATGCTGGGAAATGCACACTATATCTAAATATTATATATTTTAGAAAGTTTGTTTGAAGCCCGATTGTGATACGCTAAGCAGCAGCGCCATCGTGTGGTCAATGCTGAGAAATCTCACTAAATTTAATGTAAGGCAGGCAGCCTAGTGATACACTGAGCAGCAGCGCCATTGTGTGGTCAATGCTGGAAAATGCACAATATATCTATTATATAGTTTAGAAAGTTTGTTTGAAGCCCGATTGTGATACGCTAAGCAGCAGCGCCATCGTGTGTTCAATGCTGAGAAATCTCACTAAATTGAATATAAGGCAGGCAGCCTAGTGATACGCTGAGCAGCAGCGCCATCGTGTGGTCAATGCAGGAGAAATGTACACGTATGCGATTCCGCTGCAAAAAACGCAACTTATTAATAATTTTAATCTTATACTCACCTAGAATTCTGTTTCTTTTTCCGGGCCAGCCTACTGGGACGACGTTTCATCCCATGTGACTGCTGCAGTCAATCGCAGGCTGCAGCGGTCACATGGGATGAAACATCAACCCAGAGCTGCAGGATGTAGGAGGGAAGCGTCGCCATGGTAAGTATCCATTTTTTTTTCTGCTCAGTTTTCCGCAGCGGCCATTCCTGGCCGAAAAACTGCGGCACAGGGCAGTGCTTTTACACAGCGTATCTGCCTTGCATGAACATACCCGTACAGTATATACATATAGTAGCTGCTGTCTTACAACGATACAGCTGCAAACCACGTCAACATGTTGCATTCCCACGAGTCAGCACAGTTTTCAAATGATTGTTAATGTCCATGGAGTTTTTTGCAGACATTAACAATCATTTAAAAACTGCACCTTTTGATAAAACTGCATGTGCTGCATGTTTTACCGGACAATGGTTTTTACGATCTGATTGTTTGCATTAACCCCTTCCCTCTTTAGCCACTTTTGACCTTCCTGACCGAGCCTCATTTTTCAAATCTGACATGTGTCACTTTATGTGGTAATAACTCCGGAATGCTTTCACCTATCCAAACGATTCTGAGATTGTTTTCTCGTGACACATTGGACTTTAAGTTACTGGCAAAATTTGCTTGATATGTTCAGTATTTAATTGTGAAAAACACCAAAATTTAGCGAAAAATTGCAAAAATTATCATTTTTCTCAATTTAAATGTATCTGCTTGTAAGACAGGCAGTTATAACACACAAAATTGTTGCTAACTAACATCCCCCATATGTCTACTTTAGATTGGCATTGTTTTTTGAACATCCTTTTATTTTTCTATGACATCACAAGGCTTAGAACTTTAGCAGCAATTTCTCACATTTTCAAGAAAATTTCAAAAGGCCATTTTTACAGGGGCCAGTTCAGCAGTGAAGTGGCTTTGAGGGCCTTATATATTAGAAACCTCAAAAAATTCACCCCATTTTAAAAACTTCACCCCTCAAAGTATTCAAAACAGCATTTAGAAAATGTCTTAAAGAGGCTCTGTCACCAGATTTTGCAGCCCCTATCTGCTATTGCAGCAGATAGGCGCTGCAATGTAGATTACAGTAACGTTTTTATTTTTAAAAAACGAGCATTTTTGGCCAAGTTATGACTATTTTTGTAGTTATGCAAATGAGGCTTACAAAAGTCCCTAGTGGGTGTGTTTAAAAGTAAAAGTCCAAGTGGGCGTGTATTGTGTGTGTACATCGGGGCGTTTTTAATACTTTTAATAGCTGGGCGCTCTGACGAGAAGTATCATCCACTTCTCTTCAGAACGCCCAGCTTCTGGCAGTGCAGATCTGTGACGTCACTCACAGGTCCTGCATCGTGTCGGACACATCGGCACCAGAGGCTTCAGTTGATTCTGCAGCAGCATCGGCGTTAGCAGGTAAGTCGATGTAGCTACTTACCTGCAAACGCCGATGCTGCTGCAGAATCATCTGTAGCCTCTGGTGCCGATGTGTCCCCGCTCGTCTGACACGATGCAGGACCTGTGAGTGACGACACAGCGTGATCTCTCGAGAACACGCTGTGTCTGCACTGCCAGAAGCTGGGCGTTCTGAAGAGAAGTGGATGATACTTCTCATCAGAACGGCCAGCTAGTAAAAGTATTAAAAACGCCCCGATGTACGCACATAATACACGCCCACTTGGACTTTTACTTTTAAACACACCCACTTGGACTTTTGCAAGCCTCATTTGCATAAATACAAAAATGGTCATAACTTGGCCAAAAATGCTCGTTTTTTAAAAATAAAAACGTTACTGTAATCTACATTGCAGCGCCTATCTGCTGCAATAGCAGATAGGGGCTGCAAAATCTGGTGACAGAGCCTCTTTAACCCTTTACACATGTCACAGGAATTAAAGCAAAGTAGAGGTGAAATGTACAAATTTCATATTTTTGGGCCGAAATAAATTTTTAGTACAATTTTTTTTATAACACAGAAGGTTTTACCAGAAAATTGCAACTCAATATTTGTTGCCCAGTTTATGCAGTTTTAGGAAATATCCCACATGTGGCCCTAGCATGCTAATAGACTGAAGCATCGGCCTCAGAAGCAAAGGAACACCTAGTGGATTTTGGGGCCTTATTTTTGTTAGAATAAATTTTAGGCACCATGTCAGGTTTGAAGGGCTCTTGCGGTGCCAAAACAGTCAAAATCCCCCAAAAGTGACCTCATCTGGGAAACTACACACCTCAAGGAAATTATCTAGGGGTACAGTGAACATTTTGACAGCACAGTTTTTTTACAGAAATTATTGGAAGTAGGACGTGAAAATTAAAATCAACATTTTTTCAAATAAAATGTAGGTTTAGCGATTTTTTTTCTCATTTCCACAAGGACTAAAGGAGAATAAGCACCATAAAATTTGTAAAGCAATTTCTCCCGAGTAAAACAATACCCCACATGTGGTAATAAACGGTTAGAGAAGGGCTGAGAAGGGAAAGAGCGCTATTTGGCTTTTGGAGCTCAAGTTTAGCAGGAATGGTTTGCGGAGGCCATGTCACATTTACAAAGCCCCTGAGGGGACAAAACAGTGGAAACCCCCCACAAGTGACCCCATTTTGGAAACTACACCCATTGAGGAAATTATCTAGGGGTATAGTGAGCGTTTTGACCCAACATAATTTTTGCATAAATTATTGGAAGTAGGCCCTGAAAATGACAATCTAAATTTTTTCAAAGAAAATGAAGGTTTAGCTAATTTTTTCTCATTTCCACAAGGACTGAAGGAGAAAAAGCACCGTAAAATTTGTAAACCAATCTCTCCCGAGTAAAACAGTACCCCACATGTGGTAATAAACGGCTGTTTGGACACACGGCAGGGCTTCAAAGGGTAGGAGTGCCATTTGGCTTTTGGAGTTCACATTTAGCAGGAATGGTTTGCGGAGGCCATGTCAAATTTACAAAGTCCCTGAGGAGACAAAACAGTGGAAACCCCCACAAGTGACCCCATTTTGGAGACTACACCCATTGAGGAAATTATCTAGGGGTATAGTGAGCGATTTGACCCCACAGTTTTTTTGCAGAAATTATTGGAAGTAGGCCCTGAAAATAAAAATCAACATTTTTTCAAAGAAAATGTAGGTTTAGCTTATTTTTACTCATTTCCACAAGTACTGAAGGAGAAAAAGCACCACAAAATTTGTAAAGCAATTTCTCCCGAGTAAAACAATGCCCCACATGTGGTAATTAATGGCTGTTTGGAGACACGGCTTGGCTTAGAAGGGAAAGAGCGCTATTTGGCTTTTGGAGATCACATTGAGCAGGAATAGTTTGCGGCGGCCATGTCACATTTGCAAAGCCCCTGAGGGGAAAAAACAATGAAAACGCCCAAAAAGTGACACCATTTAGGAAACTACACCTCTTGAGGAATTTATCTAGGGGCGTAGTGAGCATTTTGACCCCACAGATGTTTCATAGAATTTATTAGAATTGGGCAGTGAAAATAAAAACAATCCTTTTTCTTCAATAAGACGTAGCTTTAGCGCAAATTTTTTCATTTTCACAACAAATAAAGGAAAAAAAACCCAACATTTGTAAAGCAATTTCTCCCGAGTACGGCAATACCCCATATGTGGTCATAAACTGCTGTTTGGGCACACGGCAGGGCTCAGAAGGGAAGGACCATTGCTGGATTGGTTTCTGGGCGCCTGTGGGCCCAAAACAGTGGAAACCCCCCAGAAGCGACCCAATTTTGGAAACTACACCCCTCAATGCATTAATGCATTTACCTAGGGGTGTAGTGAGCATGTTAACCCTGCAGGTGTTTTGTAGAAATTAGTGTGAACTCGATGTTGCAGAGTGAAAATGGGATTTTTTCCACAGATATGTGGACAATATGTGGTGCCCGGCTTGTGCCACCATAACAAGACAGCTCTCTAATTATTATGCTGGGTTTCCTGGTTTTAGAAACATCCTACATGTGGCCCTAATCTCTTGCCTGGACACTCGACCAGGCTCAGGAGTGAAAGCGTACCATGTAAAATTGAGGCCTAATTTGGCGATTTACAAAGTATTGGTTCACAACTGCAGAGGCTCAGATGTGAAATAATAAAAATAAACCCCTGGGAAGTGACCCCATTATGGAAACTGCACCCCTCAATGCATTTATTAAGGGGTGTAGTGAGCATTTTCACCCCACAGGTCTTTTCCATAAATGAATGCGCTGTGGATGGTGCAAATTAAAAATTTATATTTTTCCCTAGATATGCCATTCAGTGGCAAATATGTAGTGCCCAGCTTATGCCACTGGAGACACACACCCCAAAAATTGCTAAAAGGGTTCTCCCGGGTATGACGGTGCCATATATGTGGAAGGAAACTGCTGTTTGGGGACGCTGTATGGTTCAGATGGGAGGAAACGCCATTTGGCTTTTGGAGCGTGGATTTTGCTTGGTAGTAGTTTTGTTTGGAGTCTTACTGGTGTTTCCGTTTATAATGTAGGGCATATGTAAGCCGGGCGGAGTATATAAGGGGCATAGTCAGGTGGTATAATAATGGGGTAAAAAAAAACAATAAAATGATCCATAGATGTGTGTTACGCTGTGACACAATCATTTCTGCACAGGCTGGTGTCGCACTGATATATGGCGTCCTTTCTTATCCCCCTTTTGATCCACACTCCGCGCCTTTGTAGTTTGGGGAATTTTGCTAGGAAGTGTTGTCCTGGTATAATACGGGCACCGTCGCTTCCAGCGGATATGTTTGGGCCCTCCCTTTCCTGGTTCCCTAATTTTAGGTCCTTGATAAATCGCCTCTTCAAACAGAAGAAATGTTCCCCTCGGGCACAACTGCATATTTTTTTATTTCCTGACTTATTGGAGCCATAACTAATTTTATTTTTCATAGACGTAGCGGTATGAGGGCTGGTTTGTTGCGGGACGAGCTGTAGTTATTATTGGTACCATTTTGGGGTACATGCAACTTTTTGATCACCTTTTATCCTATTTTTTGGAAGGCCAGGTAAAGAAAAAACCCAATTCTGGCACAGCTTTTGTCTTTTTTTTTATACAGCGTTCACCATGCGTTATAAATTACATGTTAACTTTATTCTGCGGGTCAGTACGATTCCGGCGATACCTATTTTATAGGACTTTTTTATGTTTTACAACTTTTTGCACAATAAAATTACTTTTGTAAAAAGAATGTATTTTTTCTGTCGCCAAGTTGTGAGAACCATAACTTTTTAATTTTTTTGTCGACGGAGGTGTATGAGGGCTTGTTTTTTGCGGGACGAGCTATAGTTTTTATAGGTACCATTTTTGGATACGTGCGACTTTTTGATCACTTTTTATTCTAACATTTGTAGGGCAAAGTGACAAAAAAACAGAAACTCTGGTAACGTTTTTTATGTTTTTTTTTTTTACGCTGTTCACCGCGTGCAATAAATAATATAATATTTTGATACCTGAGGTCGTTACGGTCGCGGCGATATCAAATACATATGGTTTATTATTATTTTTCAATAATAAAGGACTTGATAAGAGTAAAAGGGGGATTGTGTTTTATTTGATTACTTGAAACTTTTATTGTTTTCAAACTTTTATTATTTGCACTTTTTTTTACACTTTTTTATACTTTTTTTACACTTTTTCTCAAGTCCCACTAGGGGACTTGAAGGTCCAACTGTCAGATTTTTTTTTTTCTAATACATTGCACTACCTATGTAGTGCAATGTATTAGATCTGTCAGTCATTCACTGACAGCAAGCCGATTAGGCTTCGCCTCCCGGCTGGGCCTAAATCGGCTTCCGTAATGGCAGAGCAGGAGACCATTGTGTCTCCTGTTGCCATAACAGCAGTCGCCAGTCCTGATTGCCTGTCAGGGCTGGCGATCTGCTAGTAACCGCTACGATGAAGCAATCGCTTTCGATTGCTGCATCGAAGGGGTTAATGGCAGGGATCGGAGCTAGCTCCGGTTCCTGCCGTTACAGGTGGATGTCAGCTGTACAGTACAGCTGACTTCCACCGCTGATGACGCCGGATCAGCTCCTGACCCGGCGCCATCTTGCCGGCAGCTACGGAAGCCGATCAGGCTCCGCCGCCGGGCGGATCTTGACCGGATTCGGTGCTAGGCAGACCGGGAAGCCAGTATTAGGCCTCCGGTTGCCATTGCAGCCACCGTAACCCCGGCAATTTCATTACTGGGGTTCCGATGAGCTGCAAACACCTTAAGTGCAGCGATTTGAGCGCTGCACTTAAGGGGTTAAGGGCGGGGATCGAAGCTAATTTCGGTCCAGCCGGATGTCAGCTGTTAGATACAGCTGAGATCCGGTGATGATGGCACCGGCTCATCTTCTGAGCTGGTCCCAAACATTCGGCGTATATGTACGGCAAGATGCGGGAAGTCAATGCTTTCCATGACGTACATTTACGGCAAATGTCGGGAAGGGGTTAAAGGTTATGAACACCTTTTGAAACTTTTTTTTTTTTTAAATGTCAGTCAGTGTGTTTTGTGCAACTTTATAATTAGTTTTTATTAAAAAATCTTTTTACTTTTTGAGATACAGCTGCTCTGTTACCTGTATACAGAGAAGCTGTATCCTACGCTGAATCCTGAACTTGTCAGGTCTGTGGGACTGATGGGTTCAGTGTCAGCGGGTCCTGTGTGTCCTGTGTGTCTGACATGCTGGATCCACCTGTAATACATCACATCTAAGTTAGATGTGATAGATTATAGGTGGATACAGTCGACTACTCTATTGATACCGCCAATAAAACGAAAACCTTGTGAAACGGAGACAAACAGAAACCATTAGCAACAAAAGCGTTACCATTGAAATGGTAACAGAATGCTATGGTTTCCGTTTGGTTTCCGTTCGTAGGTTCCCCTGACGGAAAGGTCTGACGGAACCCATGAACGGAACCACGATGCAGGTGAGAACGAAGCCTAATTATTACTGTATGATCTTTACAGATGGTGGAGGGTACTATTTTTTGGGGTATAAGCAACTCCCAGAATATGATTACCATAATTCTGGTCATACTGGAAGCTGCTAACCTGACTTTGCAAATGATCTCTGTACTGAAATGTATTTGTACTGAGCTTTGTTCTGGTCCTGTATTCATGTACTGAGCTTGGTTCTGGTGCTGTATATATCTAATGAGATTTGTTCTGGAACTGTACATATGTAATGAGCTTGGTTCTGGTGTTGTGTATAGAACTATATTGCTTGTAAAATGTACAAATGTTTTTATGCTCGGGTTACATAAAAAAAAATTGGAAAATAAATGACACGTCATTGATTGGTAGAGAAAACAAACATGGCGAGGGTGGAAGGAGATGTCGGGAAAGAGGTTGGGGGGGTGCCAAACTGAATCTTTGCCCCGGGTACTGGAGAACTTAGCTATGACCTCTGCTATGTGTGTTGTATGTATGTGTCTGTGTGTGTGTGTGTGTGTGTGTGTGTGTGTGTGTGTGTGTGTGTGTGTGTGTGTGTGTGTATATGTTCCAGTATGTGTGTGTATATGTGTACATATGTCTCTATGTTAGTGTATATATATTTATGCCTCTGTGTGTGTTTATATATGTGTGGGTATAGTCAGGGCCGTCGTCAGCACCCGGCGAACCCGGGCAAGTTCCAGGGCCCATTACCCTTGGGGGGGGCCCACTCGGCCGCCGGGTGCTGTCGCTGCTGTCATCACGGCATCACTGTCCATATATGGACAGTCCGTGAAATTCATGGACAGTCCGTGAAATGAGAGGACTTTTGGCAACTGTCCGGAATAAAAAGAATGCGTCCGTGATTTCTATATTTTTTTGTTGTGCAAGGAGCTGCACATATGCCAGTTGTGGTTGCGTGATGACTTCTCATGTAGAACATTGTTAGCAGCCTTCCCAGCCTCCGCGCACCACATCTGGTCTGTAGTATTAGCAGGGGCCTCCTACCCGCCAGAGAGGACAACGGAGAGGAGGAAATCCGACAGCGGAGAGAGTGCGGCTTGGCTGGGACCTGACAGGTGACACAGGAGAATCTATGCAGAGCAGGACGCTGGGCTGCCGTTACTTCAGCTTGTACTGCTGATATGTGAAGCCCCTGCCCGGTGGCTTGCTCTGTATCTAATTCACTGCCCAGCAGCTGTACAGGTCAGCAGCACCCGGCTCCTTCACTGTGTCTGCACCACTGACCTGCATAGCTGCTGCTGCTGCTAAAATGTCTACTAAACCCTGTACAGCCCAGTACTCCCTTGATAGCCCCTTCAGTTCCTAATCTCCCTCTGTACACCCCTCCCCCCAGCACTGGAGCACCACCCCGTGCTGAAGAAGTCAGAGGAGACAGAAGTTGCCGAAGAAGCAGTCTACAGGAAGGAGATAAGTGTCAATGTGTCTAAAGACAAAGAGGTGACTGGAGTGTGACTCAATGTATGTATGTATGTATGTATGTATGTATGTATGTATGTATGTAGTGTGTGTGTAATGGCTCTATATGTGTGTGTATATGTAGTTTGTGTGTGTATGTAATATTTGTGCGAGTGCGTGTGTATATTTGTGTGCATTTTGTATATATATGTAGTGTGTGTGTAGTGTATGTGTGCAGTATGTATGTGTGCAATGTGTGTATATGTAGTATGTGGGCAGTATGCATGTATGTATGTATGTATGTATGTATGTATGCAGTATGTATGTGTGCAGTATGTATGTGTGCAGTGTGTATGTGTGCAGTGTGTATGTGTGCAGTGTGTATATGTGCATTGTGTGTATATGCAGTGTGTGGGCAGTATGTTTGTATGTGTGCAGTATGTATGTATGTATGTATTTATTCAGTATGTATGTGTGAGGCATGTATGTATGTATGTATTTATTTATTCAGTGTGTATGTGTGCAGTATGGATGTGTGCAGTATCTATGTGTGTATGTGTGCAGTATGTATGTATGTGTGTATGTATGTATGTATATGTGCAGTATGTATATGTGTGCAGTATGTATATGTGCATTGTGTGTATCTGTAGTGCATGGGCAGTATTTATGTATGTGTGCAGTATATATATATGTGCAGTGTGAGTATATGTAGTGTGTAAGCAGTATGTGTGTGTGCAATATGTATGTGTGCAGTATGTATGTATGTATGTATGTATGTGTGCAGTATGTATGTATGTATGTATGTATGCAGTATGTATGTGTGCAGTATGTATGTGTGCAGTATGTATGTGTGCAGTGTGTATGTTTGCAGTGTGTATATGTGCATTGTCTGTATATGCAGTGTGTGGGCAGTATGTTTGTATGTGTGCAGTATGTATGTATGTATTCAGTATGTATGTGTGCAGCATGTATGTATGTATGTATTCAGTGTGTCTGTGTGCAGTATGGATGTGTGCAGTATCTATGTGTGCAGTATGTATGTATGTATGTATGTATGTGTAATATGGATATATGTATGTGTCCAGTATGTGTATGTGCAGTGTGTGCAGTATGTATGTGTGCAGTATGTGTATATGTAGCGTGTGGGCAGTATATATGTATGCATGTATGTCTGCAGTATGTATGTGTGTGCAGTATGTATATATGTATGTGTGCAGTATGTATATGTGCAGTATGTATATAGGTATGTATGTGTGCAGTATGTATGTGTGTGTGTGTGCAGTATGTATGTGTGTGCAGTATGTATATGTGCAATATGTATGTATGTATGTATGTATGTATGTATGTATGCGTGCAGTATGTGTAGTGTGTGCAGTATGTATGTGTGCAGTATGTATGTGTTCAGTGTGTATATATGTAGCGTGTGGGTAGTATATATGTATGCAGTGTGGGCAGTATGTATGTGTGCAGTATGTATGTGTGCAGTATGTATGTGTGTGTGCAGTATGTATGTGTGTGCAGTATGTATATGTGCAATATGTATGTATGTATGGATGTATGTGTGCAGAATGTATGTGTGCAGTATGTATGTATGTATGTATGTATGTATGTATGTGTGGAGTATGTATGTGTGTGTTTGCAGTATGTATGTGTGTGCAGTATGTATGTATGTATGTATGTATGTATGTGTGCAGTATGTATGTGTGTGCAGTATGTACAGTGAAGGAAATAAGTATTTGATCCCTTGCTGATTTTGTAAGTTTGCCCACTGTCACAGACATGAACAGTCTAGAATTTTTAGGCTAGGATAATTTTACCAGTGAGAGATAGATTATATAAAAAAAAAAAACAGAAAATCACATTGTCAAAATTATATATATTTATTTGCATTGTGCACAGAGAAATAAGTATTTGATCACTTTGGCAAACAAGACTTAATACTTGGTGGCAAAACCCTTGTTGGCAAGCACAGCAGTCAGACATTTTTAGTAGTTGATGATGATGGCCCACTCCTCTTTGCAGATCATCTGTAAATCATTAAGATTTTGAGGCTGTCGCTTGGCAACTCCGATCTTCAGCTCCCTCCATAAGTTTTCGATGGGATTAAGGTCTGGAGACTGGCTAGGCTACTCCTTGACCTTAATGTGCTTCTTTTTGAGCCACTCCTTTGTTGCCTTGGCTGTATGTTTTGGGTCATTGTCGTGCTGGAAGACCCAGCCACGGGCCATTTTTAATGTCCTGGTGGAGGGAAGGAGGTTGTCACTCAGGATTTGACGGTACATGGCTTCATTCATTCTCCCATTGATGCGGTGAAGTAGTCCTGTGCCCTTAGCAGAGAAACACCCCCAAAACATAATGTTTCCACCTCCATGCTTGACAGTGGGGACGGTGTTCTTTGGGTCATAGGCAGCATTTCTCTTCCTCCAAACACGGCGAGTTGAGTTAATGCAAAAGAGCTCAATTTTAGTCTCATCTGACCACAGCACCTTCTCTCAATCACTCTCAGAATCATCCAGATGTTAATTTGCAAACTTCAGACGGGCCTGTACATGTGCCTTCTTGAGCAGGGGGACCTTGCGGGCACTGCAGGATTTTAATCCATTACGGCGTAATGTGTTACCAATGGTTTTCTTGGTGACTGTGGTCCTAGCTGCCTTGAGATCATTAACAAGTTCCCCCCGTGTAGTTTTCGGCTGAGCTCTCACCTTCCTCAGGATCAAGGATACCCCACGAGGTGATATTTTGCATGGAGCCCCAGATCGATGTCGATTGACAGTCATTTTGTATGTCTTCCATTTTCTTACTATTGCACCAACAGTTGTCTCCTTCTCACCCAGCGTCTTACTTATGGTTTTGTAGCCCATTCCAGCCTTGTGCAGGTCTATGATCTTGTCCCTGACATCCTTAGAAAGCTCTTTGGCCTTGCCCATGTTGTAGAGGTTAGAGTCAGACTGATTAATTGAGTCTGTGGACAGGAGTCTTTTATACAGGTGACCATTTAAGACAGCTGTCTTTAATGCAGGCACCAAGTTGATTTGGAGCGTGTAACTGGTCTGGAGGAGGCTGAACTCTTAATGGTTGGTAGGGAATCAAATACTTATTTCTCTGTGCACAATGCAAATAAATATATATAATTTTGACTATGTGATTTTCTGTTTTCTTTTTTATATAATCTATCTCTCACTGGTAAAATTAACCTAGCCTAAAAATTCTAGACTGTTCATGTTTTTGACAGTGGGCAAACTTACAAAATCAGCAAGGGATCAAATACTTATTTCCTTCACTGTATATGTGCATTGTGTGTATCTGTAGTGTGTGGGCAGTATTTATGTATGTGTGCAGTATATTGTGCAGTATATATATGTGCAGTGTGTGTGCAGTATGTATGTGTGCAGTATGTATGTGTGCAGTGTGTGTATATGTAGCGTGTGGGCAGTATATATGTATGCAGTGTGGGCAGTATGTATGTATGTATGTATGTATGTGTGCAGTGTGTGAATATGTAACATGTGTGCATTATGTATAGGTATGTATGCAGTGTGTAGATGGTGTGTGCAGTATGTTTGTATGTATGTATGTATTAGAAACAGGGAGAGAACCTCCAGCTCACCGGTCTGCGTCTCCAGCAGCGTCACTCGGATCCCCGCGACGGCCCGCGGTAAGGAACAGCAATGTAGGAGAAAAAATTATCCAGCGCTGATAGTAATTTAAAAGGGAAATGAGAGTCCCATGTTTATTGAAGAAAGATCTTAAAATCGGAGGGGAGACGCAGTCCCAAGGTGCAAGTAGTCAGGGTAGATACCCAAGCCTACGCGTTTCGAACGCGATCTGCGTTCTTAATCATGGCAAGTATGTAAGTATGTGTGCATTGTGTAGATGTAGTGTGTGCAGTATGTACACTACCATTCAAAAGTTTGGGGTCACCCAGACAATTTTGTGTTTTCCATGAAAACGCACACTTATATTTATCAAATGAGTTGCAAAATGACTAGAAAATATAGTCAAGACATTGACAAGGTTAGAAATAATGATTTTTATTTGAAGTAATAATTTTCTCCTTCAAACTTTGCTTTGTGGGAAAGGACACAGAGACATAAGAGACTTTCTACGCCAGTTTTCACACTTTTTAAGAAATGGGGCGTGGTAAAGGCAAAGGGGCTGTGAGCCAACAAATTTATTATGATTAATCCCAGAAAACTGGCGTCAATTATAGTGAAAGTCTACGCCAGCTCCTCGCTAACATAGATTTCACTCCATGGGGCATAGCAAGGTAGAGGCCCGTGCTGGACCTCATACTTTGCCCCCCCCCCCTTCATCTGACCAAACCCTGGCCTCCCATTGGACAGTTAAATTAAAAAAATATATATACACTACCGTTCAAAAGTTTAGGGTCACTTAGAAATTTCCTCTTTTGTACAGTTTTTTTCAATGAAGATAACATTAAATTAATCAGAAATACACTCTATACATTGTTAATGTGGTAAATGACTATTCTAGCAGCAAACATCTGGTTTTTAATGCAATATCTACATAGGTGTATAGAGGCCAATTCCCAGCAACCATCACTCCAGTGTTCTAATGGTACATTGTGTTTGCTAACTGTGTTAGAAGGCTAATGGATGATTAGAAAACACTTGAAAACCCTTGTGCAATTATGTTAGCACCGCTGTAAACAGTTTTGCTGTTTAGAGGAGCTATAAAACTGACCTTCCTTTGAGCTAGTTGAGAATCTGGAGCATTACATTTGTGGGTTCGATTAAACTCTCCAAATGGCTAGAAAAAGAGAGCTTTCATGTGAAACTCGACAGTCTATTCTTGTTCTTAGAAATGAAGGCTATTCCATGTGAGAAATTGCCAAGAAACTGAAGATTTCCTACAACGGTGTGTATTACTCCCTTCAGAGGACAGCACAAACAGGCTCTAACCAGAGTAGAAAGACAAGTGGGAGGCCCCGCTGCACAACTGAGCAACAAGACAAGTACATTAGAGTCTCTACTTTGAGAAATAGATGCCTCACAGGTCCTCAACTGGCAGCTTCATTAAATAGTACCCGCAAAACGCCAGTGTCGACGTCTACAGTGAAGAGGTGACTCCAGAATGCTGGTCTTCAGGGCAGAGTGGCAAAGAAAAAGCCATATCTGAGACTGGCTAATAAAAGGAAAAGATTAATATGGGCAAAAGCACACAGACATTGGACAGAGGAAGATTGGAAAAAAGTGTTATGGACAGACGAATCAAAGTTTGAGGTGTTTGGATCACACAGAAGAACATTTGTGAGACGCAGAACAACTGAAAAGATGCTGGAAGAGTGCCTGACGCCATCTGTCAAGCATGGTGGAGGTTATGTGATGGTCTGGGGTTGTTTTGGTGCTGGTAAAGTGGGAGATTTGTACAAGGTAAAAGGGATTTTGAACAAGGAAGGCTATCACTCCATTTTGCAACGCCATGCCATACCCTGTGGACAGCGCTTGATTGGAGCCAATTTCATCCTACAACAGGACAATGACCCAAAGCACACCTCCAAATTATGCAAGAACTATTTAGGGAAGAAGCAGGCAGCTGGTATTCTATCTGTAATGGAGTGGCCAGCGCAGTCATCAGATCTCAACCCCATAGAGCTGTTGTGGGAGCAGCTTGACAGTATGGTACGCAAGAAGTGCCCATCAAGCCAATCCAACTTGTGGGAGGGACTTCTGGAAGCATGGGGTGAAATTTTTCCCGATTACCTCAGCAAATTAACAGCTAGAATGCCAAAGGTCTGCAATGCTGTAATTGCTGCAAATGGAGCATTCTTTGACGAAAGCAAAGTTTGAAGGAGAAAATTATTATTTCAAATAAAAAACATTATTTCTAACCTTGTCAATGTCTTGACTATATTTTCTAGTCATTTTGCAACTCATTTGATAAATATAAGTGTGAGTTTTCATGGAAAACACAAAATTGTCTGGGTGACCCCAAACTTTTGAACGGTAGTGTAAGTGAATACAGTGCAGTGAAATTCAGTGACTCACAGGTGACATCTTCTCAGAATGGAGTCGTTCATGTTCTCTTTTCTTCTTCATCCGACCCAGAACACCATGTTGACTTCCAGTCTTCTTCATCTCCAATGCCCAAGCGCGAACCACAAGATATGTCATGTCGTGTTGATGTAACCTGTATACCACGTTCACGTGACCCAATGTGCCACGTCACAGCTTATTCAAATCATGGAAGCGTTCAGTCTACATGACTACCGCCCGTCACGGTGCGCATACCTTAGATCAAAATTTCAACATATAACTAACTCTAAACCTCATAAGCTAATTTTCTTTAGCTATTATACTAGGAAACAAAAAAAAGCAAGTTCCAGCGAGATATAAGGGATTATACACACAATGAAATTTACAATTGGAGCCAGAGAACAAGAAACTACACAAGACCGAGACCCATCCTTAAAAAACGTAACCAATACCGTAACCAATACAGGGATTTACCGAACAGAGTGAGTTTCAGCTCCACAGAACCGGACTCCGCTGACGGCTTGTCAGAAGATGACAACACAAGGATTCGCCCATACTCTGCCCATAGAACACAAAACCCAAGTCACCAGTCAAAAAACGAGGCAGGAGGGGGGGCAGGAAGCACAAATCGAACAAATCAGGACTTTAACCGCTGCCTCCGCCCCCGGAAATTTCAACAGTACTAGAAATGAATGTTACCAACCTATCCTCCTTCACCCTAACCACGGAACAAATTGAAGTTTTATCCTTGGGTCTCAATTTTGCTCCAAAAAATAACTTCAACTTATTCAATACACTATTGGACATCAATAAATTTATCCGAAATTTAACTGTCAAAAAGCATTTCCTTACGCAGGAGAATATCCCCCTGGACGATGTCCCAACACCATCTTCTCTCACCATACTCGTCGGAGAGGTTGTCCCTTCAGCTCATTCACCGCCTAGTCTAGACCAATTCTCCTTTCAAGAACTCACCACCTTAGCGTGTTTAGACCACTTACGCACAGAAACTCACAACCAAACGGTGACCACAGCCCCGAACTTTTTTACTTCCAACCCTAAGTTCTATCCTACGAACTCACGAACGGACTCGATGGACCGTTTTCAAACGGTGATGGAGAAAGATTTGCAAAACCTGGCGGATAGCCTTAAATCCCAACATCCAACAACAAATATGACCATCCAACACAAACAAGCGGTCAAGTCCTTACATGACAACAAAGACATAGTGATAAAAATGGCAGATAAAGGAGGCAGTGTCACTGTAATGAATAAGAACGACTACAAACAATCCATTATCAACTTGCTATCTGACAAAACAACCTATAAAGTACTGGAGAAGAACCCAGTAGACAACATAAAAAATCGCATGAGCAAACTCTTGAATGACGGCCAACAAGGAGGCTTTATCAATAAAAAACAAGCTGAATTTATTCTTGTGGATCAACCTATTACGCCAATCATTCATGCGCTTCCAAAGACCCACAAGCTAATTTTTCCACCACCAATGAGACCTATTGTCTCAGGCATTGGGTAAATTTTGGAAAGATTGTCAGAATGGCTAGACACACTACTGCAACCACTAGCACAAACAGCTCCTGGATTCCTAAAAGACACCAAAAATGTCCTCAATTCACTATGTCACAAAAGATGGGAAAAAAATTACACATGGCTCACATGCGATGTTGTGTCCTTATACACATCCATTCCTCATCACATAGCCTATGCCGCCCTCGACTACCACTTAACCAAACATAGCATGTATGAAAAAAACTTCCAAACGTTCATTCTGGAAGTACTCATGTTTTTAATGACCAATAACTATTTCCAATTTGACACAAAATACTATCTTCAACTCAAGGGTGTATCCATGGGGGCCAAGTTTTCTCCATCGATAGCCAATTTAGTCATGTCCTGGTGGGAACAGTCCTACATTTTTTCCACCGACAACATATATGGCCACTGTATTGAATGGTACGGAAGGTATATTGATGACATTTTACTTATCTGGAAAGGGGACACTGACATCATCCCTGCCTTTGTAGAAACCCTTAATCAAAACCATTGCAATCTCAAATTTACCTACAATTTTGATACCACCAACATCATTTTCTTGGACCTTGAATTAAACGGCATAGAAGGGCAAATAATTTCTACCCAGACTCACCGAAAACCCACCTCCTCAAATAATATCCTTCATGCAAGAAGCAACCATTCAATACAGACTATAAAGGCCATACCAGTGGGGGAGTTACACCGTGCCAAACGAAATTGCACCTCCCATAGCCAGTTTGAAATTGAACAAAATGTAATCAAAACCAGACTTAGAGCAAGAGGGTATCCTACATGGTCACTCAATAGAGCAAGCGAAATTATGACTAAAATACCCCGAACCGACTTACTTGCATACAGTAACAAATATACCAAGAAAAGTTCCAGAATTCCATCTAAGGACAACCAACCTACTCTAATCTTGCAACAGAGTAACCAATTCATGCAAATCAAAAAGTTAGTCACCAATAACTTACCCATCCTCCAAGAAGACGACAATTTACGCTCTATCCTGGCCGAAGGTTGTCGAATCGTGGCAAGAAAGGCACCCTCTCTAGGCAGTGTGTTATCTCCGTCACTGTTCACACCAAACGAAAAAATCAAAACAACATGGTTAGAAACAAAAGGTTTTTATAAATGTGGGCAGCATCCCTGCAAGACTTGCTCCTTTGCCCATCCAACCAAAACTTTTAGTAATTCCACACAAACAGACACATTCAGTATTCAAAATTATATCAATTGCAACAGCGAATCAGTCATTTATATTATTGAATGTACGGAATGTCAACTAAAATACGTGGGCTGTACAAACAGAAAATTAAAAACAAGAATTCTTGAACATCTTAGTTACGTGAGAAATATCAACATTACTAATATCTCCAACGCGTCAAAACATTTCATTGTACAACATAACCGCAACACTAAAAATTTACGCTGTTATGCTATTGAAAAAATCTATCCCCCCAAAAGGGGAGGCGACCTTAAACACAAAACCCACCTCAGGGAGGCATACTGGATCTATAGACTAAAAACCAGATATCCAGACGGCCTCAACCTCAGAAGAGATTTAATGTTTCAATATTAACAACAGACTAACAGTAACATTTTATTTCTCTGAACCCCCCCCCTTTCTTCCACCAAAGACCAAGAACAAAACCAAACCAAAAGACAATATAATAATAATATTACTGATTGGAATGATCCAATATCATAGTTCTCCAAGACACCTTCCCCTGTATATTTACAGTATGTACATGCATAACATGTGCTTTTTGCTATGTACATCACTGTTTATACCTTTTAAACCACTTTTTCGTCAGTCACATTTACATTTTATGTTTGTCATTACACACAATTTTTGCTCCAGTTGTTGTCCTACCCTCACTTCCTTCCCATGTCATATCCTCAACATTTAAAATCGAGCGCCTGTCTTTGTCCCTTTCTAACTCCAAAGGAGAATAGTGGTAATACCCCTCTAATAACGTTGTTCAATACTACACATTACTACCGCCCACTTACATCAAGAAACAATAGCGAACTACCTACAGACATTATAAACATACCATTCCACAAATCAAAAGAAAAGATCCCAACACCTACATGATAACATAAAATAATCATGTCTAATCAACATTTCATGTAAGCACATATACACAACACTTATTAATCTCATATTTACCATCGTCTGTAGGCAAACATTTGGGGTATAGGGAAATGGTGAACGACGAGACTTTCCGTCCATCCGGCTTCCGCACAATAAACACCACCTGAAATACAAAATACATTCAAGTTAGTTTGAATTTACACAACCCTATACCGCAAATCACAATACTGACGAAGCTGTCAGTTCGTAGTACGCAAGTGAAAACGTAAATAAACACAACGGTTAGTAACCATTCTCACTTCCGGTTTGCGTTCCAAATGGATAACAACAGTGGAACGCACTCAGCAATCAGCTGCACCACAGGGACGAGGATATAAACGAGACAACGCGCTCTTTTCAAAATAGACATTACAGCCAAGACTAAGGACGCAGTAGCATCCGAAACGCGTAGGCTCTGAGGACATCACCGCCCGCTTACCCTCACACCAGGACTATACCTCTGGACAATTTTTAAATCAAGGAACATTAAACTTGGAAATCCGCTTCCATTTTAAACTTCACGCAGCGCTGGATCAACTCTTTCCTCTCCTTTCCGTGCTTCTGAACGTGTGCCGACACGAGATTCCGGGCGCTGCAGTGACACACTCCACAGTGTCAGGTGAGCTGGAGGATTCCTCCCCCCCTCTTCTTCTATTTTTGTGACAATCATCGGCTTTTTCCTACGAGCTCCCTATATCATTTTCTCATGTTCTAGCATAGAACACCGGAGGGTCCAAAATAGATGTGTGCATCCTAAGCGTGACCATACATAATCTTCCAACAATACAAGAGTCTAAACAACTAACAAAAATTACATATATTATTGGAACGAATACGCTGGTTTTACTCTGTGATTTGCATTGTTTTTAAACTCACTATATTTTGCACTTGTGTCCTGGAGAACATCGTTGGTCACAATATGACGCATCAATCTGCCAACACGCCCCCTGGGGCTCAATTTACTCGCTCAGAACTAGCTGAAAAAGTTTTTGGCAACCATGGCAACCATACTGAAAACAATCAAGAACTGGAAGATTTGTTCCATACCCTAGAAAAGCACCTCGCACAACAGGCTAAGATCTGGTGGGACCTCACAACTTTAAAGAACTACATTGCAAAAGATATGATACCCAGAGGTTTACGCCTTAGGAAAACTCCAACTTTCATCTATACCGAAGAATTTCAAAAGGAATGGAACCAGACCCTCTCCACATGTTCCATTAGCTTGATGAAACTAATTACCAAACAAGAAGAGCTCAAACTATCTGAATTAGACATTAATATCACTGATATTAGAAAATCAATTGATGTTTTTTCTAACTCACCTTCCTTTTCTCTTCTTCAAATACGAACATCGACTGCCATTGATAAATTGGATCAATCCATTGCTGAAACAAAAAAAAGCAAGTTCCAGCGAGATATAAGGGATTATACACACAATGAAATTTACAATTGGAGCCAGAGAACAAGAAACTACACAAGACCGAGACCCATCCTTAAAAAACGTAACCAATACCGTAACCAATAAAGGGATTTACCGAACAGAGTGAGTTTCAGCTCCACAGAACCGGACTCCGCTGACGGCTTGTCAGAAGATGACAACACAAGGATTCGCCCATACTCTGCCCATAGAACACAAAACCCAAGTCACCAGTCAAAAAACGAGGCAGGAGGGGGGGCAGGAAGCACAAATCGAACAAATCAGGACTTCAACCGCTGCCTCCGCCCCCGGAAATTTCAACAGTACTAGAAATGAATGTTACCAACCTATCCTCCTTCACCCTAACCACGGAACAAATTGAAGTTTTATCCTTGGGTCTCAATTTTGCTCCAAAAAATAACTTCAACTTATTCAATACACTATTGGACATCAATAAATTTATCCGAAATTTAACTGTCAAAAAGCATTTCCTTACGCAGGAGAATATCCCCCTGGACGATGTCCCAACACCATCTTCTCTCACCATACTCGTCGAAGAGGTTGTCCCTTCAGCTCATTCACCACCTAGTCTAGACCAATTCTCCTTTCAAGAACTCACCACCTTAGCGTGTTTAGACCACTTACGCACAGAAACTCACAACCAAACGGTGACCACAGCCCCGAACTTTTTTACTTCCAACCCTAAGTTCTATCCTACGAACTCACGAACGGACTCGATGGACCGTTTTCAAACGGTGATGGAGAAAGATTTGCAAAACCTGGCGGATAGCCTTAAATCCCAACATCCAACAACAAATATGACCATCCAACACAAACAAGCGGTCAAGTCCTTACATGACAACAAAGACATAGTGATAAAAATGGCAGATAAAGGAGGCAGTGTCACTGTAATGAATAAGAACGACTACAAACAATCCATTATCAACTTGCTATCTGACAAAACAACCTATAAAGTACTGGAGAAGAACCCAGTAGACAACATAAAAAATCGCATGAGCAAACTCTTGAATGACGGCCAACAAGGAGGCTTTATCAATAAAAAACAAGCTGAATTTATTCTTGTGGATCAACCTATTACGCCAATCATTCATGCGCTTCCAAAGACCCACAAGCTAATTTTTCCACCACCAATGAGACCTATTGTCTCAGGCATTGGGTCAATTTTGGAAAGATTGTCAGAATGGCTAGACACACTACTGCAACCACTAGCACAAACAGCTCCTGGATTCCTAAAAGACACCAAAAATGTCCTCAATTCACTATGTCACAAAAGATGGGAAAAAAATTACACATGGCTCACATGCGATGTTGTGTCCTTATACACATCCATTCCTCATCACATAGCCTATGCCGCCCTCGACTACCACTTAACCAAACATAGCATGTATGAAAAAAACTTCCAAACGTTCATTCTGGAAGTACTCATGTTTTTAATGACCAATAACTATTTCCAATTTGACACAAAATACTATCTTCAACTCAAGGGTGTATCCATGGGGGCCAAGTTTTCTCCATCGATAGCCAATTTAGTCATGTCCTGGTGGGAACAGTCCTACATTTTTTCCACCGACAACATATATGGCCACTGTATTGAATGGTACGGAAGGTATATTGATGACATTTTACTTATCTGGAAAGGGGACACTGACATCATCCCTGCCTTTGTAGAAACCCTTAATCAAAACCATTGCAATCTCAAATTTACCTACAATTTTGATACCACCAACATCATTTTCTTGGATCTTGAATTAAACGGCATAGAAGGGCAAATAATTTCTACCCAGACTCACCGAAAACCCACCTCCTCAAATAATATCCTTCATGCAAGAAGCAACCATTCAATACAGACTATAAAGGCCATACCAGTGGGGGAGTTACACCGTGCCAAACGAAATTGCACCTCCCATAGCCAGTTTGAAATTGAACAAAATGTAATCAAAACCAGACTTAGAGCAAGAGGGTATCCTACATGGTCACTCAATAGAGCAAGCGAAATTATGACTAAAATACCCAGAACCGACTTACTTGCATACAGTAACAAATATACCAAGAAAAGTTCCAGAATTCCATCTAAGGACAACCAACCTACTCTAATCTTGCAACAGAGTAACCAATTCATGCAAATCAAAAAGTTAGTCACCAATAACTTACCCATCCTCCAAGAAGACGACAATTTACGCTCTATCCTGGCCGAAGGTTGTCGAATCGTGGCAAGAAAGGCACCCTCTCTAGGCAGTGTGTTATCTCCGTCACTGTTCACACCAAACGAAAAAATCAAAACAACATGGTTAGAAACAAAAGGTTTTTATAAATGTGGGCAGCATCCCTGCAAGACTTGCTCCTTTGCCCATCCAACCAAAACTTTTAGTAATTCCACACAAACAGACACATTCAGTATTCAAAATTATATCAATTGCAACAGCGAATCAGTCATTTATATTATTGAATGTACGGAATGTCAACTAAAATACGTGGGCTGTACAAACAGAAAATTAAAAACAAGAATTCTTGAACATCTTAGTTACGTGAGAAATATCAACATTACTAATATCTCCAACGCGTCAAAACATTTCATTGTACAACATAACCGCAACACTAAAAATTTACGCTGTTATGCTATTGAAAAAATCTATCCCCCCAAAAGGGGAGGCGACCTTAAACACAAAACCCACCTCAGGGAGGCATACTGGATCTATAGACTAAAAACCAGATATCCAGACGGCCTCAACCTCAGAAGAGATTTAATGTTTCAATATTAACAACAGACTAACAGTAACATTTTATTTCTCTGAACCCCCCCCCCCCTTTCTTCCACCAAAGACCAAGAACAAAACCAAACCAAAAGACAATATAATAATAATATTACTGATTGGAATGATCCAATATCATAGTTCTCCAAGACACCTTCCCCTGTATATTTACAGTATGTACATGCATAACATGTGCTTTTTGCTATGTACATCACTGTTTATACCTTTTAAACCACTTTTTCGTCAGTCACATTTACATTTTATGTTTGTCATTACACACAATTTTTGCTCCAGTTGTTGTCCTACCCTCACTTCCTTCCCATGTCATATCCTCAACATTTAAAATCGAGCGCCTGTCTTTGTCCCTTTCTAACTCCAAAGGAGAATAGTGGTAATACCCCTCTAATAACGTTGTTCAATACTACACATTACTACCGCCCACTTACATCAAGAAACAATAGCGAACTACCTACAGACATTATAAACATACCATTCCACAAATCAAAAGAAAAGATCCCAACACCTACATGATAACATAAAATAATCATGTCTAATCAACATTTCATGTAAGCACATATACACAACACTTATTAATCTCATATTTACCATCGTCTGTAGGCAAACATTTGGGGTATAGGGAAATGGTGAACGACGAGACTTTCCGTCCATCCGGCTTCCGCACAATAAACACCACCTGAAATACAAAATACATTCAAGTTAGTTTGAATTTACACAACCCTATACCGCAAATCACAATACTGACGAAGCTGTCAGTTCGTAGTACGCAAGTGAAAACGTAAATAAACACAACGGTTAGTAACCATTCTCACTTCCGGTTTGCGTTCCAAATGGATAACAACAGTGGAACGCACTCAGCAATCAGCTGCACCACAGGGACGAGGATATAAACGAGACAACGCGCTCTTTTCAAAATAGACATTACAGCCAAGACTAAGGACGCAGTAGCATCCGAAACGCGTAGGCTCTGAGGACATCACCGCCCGCTTACCCTCACACCAGGACTATACCTCTGGACAATTTTTAAATCAAGGAACATTAAACTTGGAAATCCGCTTCCATTTTAAACTTCACGCAGCGCTGGATCAACTCTTTCCTCTCCTTTCCGTGCTTCTGAACGTGTGCCGACACGAGATTCCGGGCGCTGCAGTGACACACTCCACAGTGTCAGGTGAGCTAGAGGATTCCTCCCCCCCTCTTCTTCTATTTTTGATGTACAATTCTATATTAAAATATTATCATATTAGTCATGTGTCCTAGTATACCCACATCCAGCGATGGGTGGGATGGGTGAAACATAAAATAGTTTTCCATGAGTTTTGGACTGCGATGTGCTGCTGATCTCCCCTTTTGGGGGTAATATACAGGGAATATGGGGGTTATATAAGGGACTCCCATCATCCCTGTATATACCAGCCATCATCCCCATATATAACCACCATTATCCGTGTATGAACCAGCCTACCATTATCTCAGTATAAAATCTCTATCACCCCTGTATATACCATTAGGGCGGGCACTGTCAGCTTGCTGTGGCGTGCGGGCATTGTGGCTAAAGAAGAAGTAAATGGGGTGGGCATTGAGGACACCGTGCACCAATAGGATGCCTGAAATGCCGGTATATGGGAGAAGTCCAGCAGAATCTGAAAATATGCCTCCTGATTGCTTAGGCTGGGTTCACACGACTTATTTTCAGACGTAAACGAGGCGTATTATGCCTCGTTTTACATCTGAAAATAAGGCTACAATACGTCGGCAAACATCTGCCCATTCATTTGAATGGGTTTGCCGACGTACTGTGCAGACAACCTGTCATTTACGCGTCGTCGTTTGACAGCTGTCAAACGACGACGCGTAAAAATACAGCCTCGTCAAAAGAAGTGCAGGGCACTTCTTTCAGACGTAATTTGAGCCGTTTCTTCATTGAACTCAATGAAGCACAGCTCAAAATTTACGGCTGTCAGAGAAGCCCCGCAAAATGCGAGGAGGAGCATTTACGTCTGAAACAAGGCAGCTGTTTTCTCCTGAAAACAGTCTGTCTTTTCAGACGTAAAAGCCTGCTATTGTGTGCACATACCCTTAAAGGCTATGTACACCTTTGCACAGTTTTTTTTTAAATTGCCTTGTATGTATTTTGTAAAATAAATCACATTTCTAATTGGTCTACCATTTGTCTTCTGTACCTGCAGTTTATTTCAGTTCATGGCCAGCTGCTGTATTCAGTTATCTCTCTAAGGCCCTGTTCACACCTGCGTTGGTGTGTTTCGTTGTTCTGCTCCATCAGTGGTGCAGAACAAAGGAATAACGTAAGCAACTGTTCCGTCGCACAACGGACACCGCCACCTGCCGACAGAACCCATTGACTTTAGTGGGTTCCATTGGCTTTCCGTCAGGCGGGGGACCGTGATTTTACCAGAGACAATAGTGCAGATGTGAACGAGGCCTTATCCGTCAGTCATCACCCTAATGGCAAACTGAGCAGCTCCTCCTTTGCAGGCTCATGAACAAGCATTTACTGTGGAATCTGCGCATGCGCATGGTCTAATTACTGCATACCTCCTAACCGTCCCGGATATAGGGGGGTAGTCCAGGATTCTGGGCGCTGTTACGCTGTCCCAAGCGGCCGGTGGTATGTCTTGGTGTCAACTGTATCTGCGTCCTCAGGATGCAGATACAGTTTAATCCAATGCTAATGAAAGGGATCGTCAGCTCCCTGCTTCTGTATTAGTACCACTCGCTGAGGAATTCCCGGGCACAGCGCTACTTTAAGTGCGGAGCCCCTTGTCTCACTATCCATATATGAACATTGACGTCGGGGACTACTCCTGGAACGGAATCCACTGCCTTTGCATTGCCGATGGTCTGGCCGGGGATTCCGCTCCTAGGCGGAACCCCTGATGTCACTTTCCATATATGTACAATTACATCAAGGGCTCCTCCTGGAGAGCAATCCTTGGCCACAGCGTGGCCGACGCTCTGGACAGAGATTCTGCTCCTATAGGGAATGCCTTACGTCACTGTCCATATATGGACAGTGACGGCAGGGGCTCCTCCTGGAGTGGAATCCCTGGGGGAGTGGCACCATCTACATGGGCACTGTGTGTGACACTATCTGTATGGGCACTGGCACTTTATATGTGCGCACTGGTACTAGGGTAGCTAAGGGGGCATTAAACTGTATGGGGGCAGCTATTTGTCATTATACTGTGTAGGGGGTCCTATGGGAACATAATAATGAGTGGGCTGAACCGGGTATGTGTGGGCGGAGATTACTTAGATTAGATACTTGAAAGTTGGTAGGTATGTTTACTGGTGTGTGCTGGGGCAGAGCGAGTGTGCCTACTCCAAATTTGCAGCATAAGGCAATGAGGTTGCTTTACCACATGCCAATGCTGCATTTTTGGGAATTGCTCCCTCTAGTGACCAGCACATGGAAATGTTATAAATTAGAATCTGATTTATAATATTTCCTGACTTGTGAAAAAATTAAAAAATTAAAACAATGTTTAATCACTTATATACTAACTGTTTAACTGAAAAAAAATAATAATTCCTAGCGACACATTCCCTTTAATACTGGCGTTTCATACACCAGTCCTATTAAACAGTTTGCTGGAGTAAGATGCAACACATTTATTAACAGGCGAACGACTCTTAATAAATGTGTCGCATCTTTTAGCTGCAACGCGGCCTGTCATCAGTACTTTCTATGTGCCGCGGCCTGCTGTACATTTAAAGTACATTTTTAAAATTTATTTTATTGTCTGATTGGGGGGGCATACAGTCTGATTGGGGGGGAGGTATGGGTCTGGCACGACATTTGCCTTGTTACGCCCCCCAGAGATAAATCTGTGCGGCATTATACATATAGATTTCTGCTATAATTTACATCAGTTACTGGCGTAAATTATAGTAAAATTGTTGGCCATTTCTGCTAAGCCCCGCTCATTTTTTGCCCCCAAAAATTATGACATTTGCGTATTTTGTGAATGTTCTACGCTTAGAAACTGTTGTAGAAAGGTTAATATATTCCCCCCAAAGGCTACAGACCGTAATACAATATCTTAATGTAAGGATGTGTACACTTAATTGTGCTGCAACGCTTGTTGTCTCCATTCTATGTCAGTGTGGGAAGTAGATGTCCGGCCTTATGATTTTGTGATATGTAATAGACCCAGAATCCCAATCACCATACCAAAGAATGCAAAATAAAGACACAAAACATTATAATTGGGTGTTAAATGGTCAAAACTTTTATTATATTATATGACCAAACCCAAAATGGCAAACCTCCGACTCACGAAGAGTCACCCTCCAGCACGCAGGAAAGGAAAAACCCCCTGTGGGGGAAACCTCTAGGGAAACCATGGCTGGAGGATTGCCCTTCCTCTAGGCTTAGAAGGTGCCAAAATAGAATTTGTAACAGAATTTATACGTTTTCTCAGATTTTTAAGGAAAGACAATACAATGAACGAACAAACGAACGAACGAACGAACGAACGAACGAACGAACGAACGAACGACATAAAACACATAGATCGGCTGATCTGGATGGCTAGGCGGGTGTCTCTCTTCCTGGGCACCCATTAAAATTAATGGGCGATCCACGGATGAGATGGGTCCTCCAGATGCCTCCTTGTAGCATCTGTCTCCGCTCTGGCTAATAGAGGGGGATCTCCTGCTGGAAACCCCCCTCTATTACAGACAACCCGTATGAAGAGGATGTGATGAAGAAGTGGTCTGGGGTGAAGGGTTTCCCTGCTAGAACCTCCAAATTACATCAGGTCGGTATTGGTGGGGAAGTCAAGCTCAAGAATCCTCAGTCCCATCCAATATGGCGCTGAATGTGGCAGTAAAACTTTCTAATATGGAATCTTCTTTATGTCATAAACATTTGTATTTATGACATCAGCACCTTCATCATCATTACTACAGGAATTTATTACCACTGCACAACTCATACATTGTGACGTCACCCACAGTGGTCTGAAGTGTTAACCCTTTAATGACTGGAAATGAACTTAGTACAGAGGCCATAAAGCTGAATAGAACATATCAGCGGCCATAAAGGAAAAGGGATAATGCAGGGAGCATCTCCGCACAAGAACTATCCATGACAAAGAGTTCTCCAGGATGAGATAACTTATCTGCTTTCTCCAAAAACCAGCACCACACCTGTCCATAGGTTGTGTGTGGTATTACAGCTCATTACCATTCACTTCAATGGAGCTAACCTGCAATACCAGATACAACCTGTGGATAGGTGTGGTGCTGTTTTTGGAAGAAAGCAGCCATATTTTTATAACTCTGCACAGCTCCTGTTAGAAAATAGTTAAAATAAAGTGGGGGGAGAAGGAGAAGAAGGGGAGAGGGAAAGAAGAAAGTAAAAAAAGGGAAAAAGAGGAACTCTGAGGTAAAAGATATCAAACTAGACTGAAAGGAGTCTGCTGGAGGTGCCAGATGGAAAGACATATTTCTGCCATGGGGACCAGATTAGTTGAAATGTATCTTGAATGGGGGCTTCAGAGAGTGGGTTTTAACCCCTTCCCGCCCTATGAAGTGCTGTTGCATTGAAAAACTATGCAGTTCATCTTCGAATGCAGCGTCACAAAAACAAATTATTTAGTAAAAATAAAACTATATAAATTTGGTATCGCCATAATCGTAACGACACGCAGAATCAAGTTATCATGCAATTCATGCCACCCGATGAACACTGTAAAATCAAAACAGAAATGGCGGAATTACAGGTTTTT
The DNA here is from genome assembly GCF_050947455.1 of Rhinoderma darwinii. NCBI lineage: Eukaryota > Metazoa > Chordata > Amphibia > Anura > Rhinodermatidae > Rhinoderma > Rhinoderma darwinii. Next base: position 48,154 of record NW_027462523.1, read on the forward strand.
TGTTCAATTCACCCTACAAAATGTAGGTTTTTTTTACATTGTTTTTTTAATACTTTATATGGTACATTAGGCCGCATGGTAAATTCCACGTAAACAGCGTCATTCATCGGTTAACTGTTTAAATGATACCAGTTCAAGTGACCTTTATCGAAAAACACTATAAGACATTTTTTCCCAATTAACCTTTTAATTGGGGCTAGCATGTGTGATACTGTCTGCTAAGCCGTTGTATCTCAGCATATTATATGTGATACTGTCTGCTGAGCCGCTGTCTCCTATCAAGTAGCAGAGCTATCAGGTGTCATAGTCTTAGGGTTCACACGCAAAAATGGCTGAAATTACAGAGCTGTTTTCAGAGAACACAGCCTTTGATTTACAGCCGTTTTTGAAGCTGTAAACTATTTTTGAGGTGTTTTTTTCTAGCTGTTTTTGGAGCTGTTTTTCCATTGACACAATGAAAAACATCTCCAAAAACGGCTCAAGAAGTGACATGCTCCTTCTTTTTACGTGCCGTTTTAAAATACAATAGGCAGATGTTTGAAGGCATTGGGCTACCGATTTTTCAGGCGTATTTGAAGGCGTTTACGCTCCGAAATACGCCTGAAAACACAGCGTGTGAATATACCCTTATAGATACGCTGTCTCAGATATATATATCTTTTTTTTTTGTTTTTTTTAATGGTGTGGGCAAAACACATGTCTTGTGGCACAAAACAGTCTGATTAGTGGGGGAGATACAGGTCTGACTTAGGCCTTTTGTTGCACACTCAATCTAAAATTGTACACTAGCTCGGAGCTGGCGTTGATTTCTGCTTTACATTACGCCCGTTACTGGCGTAAATGATAGTAAAATTGTCGGCCCTTTCCGCAAAGCGCCACACACTTTTGAAAAAAGTGCCAAAGGCAGCGAAAAGTGACCGAAAACTTTCCTGCACTTTTGGGATTTTTCTATGCTAGATAAGAGGCTTAGCAAGGTTAATAAATTCTCACCATACCGAAGAAAAAATAGAGCATATAGTCAGGAGTATATAAGAATATATCAGTTTTATTAATACAAAATAACATACATTTAAAAACACATCATTCAAAGACTCTAGTACTAGTACTATGGTACGACATTCAGCACGGAACGATTGTATATAACACAAACGAAAAGGTATATACCGCAAACCAGTATACACTACCCACGGGAATAGTTATAGTATATTATATCCATGTGGATTGTATACTGATCATCCACAGTGTCCTCTCAGTTATATAGGCATAAAGGTAATATCAAGTCAAGAGAGAGTCACACCGGGAGGATCAGTAATGAAAGTAGTGAGTAGTTATAGCAGAGCAGTCTTACCCATTTCAGAGAGGAGTAAGGGATATCAATGCACGTCCGTGCTGTGTCGCCCACAGAAACCCCAACGCGCGTTTCGCTGTTCTTAGTCGCTTCCTCAGGGGGTACATTAAAAACACTGCCGCGACACTTTAAAATATACCATAATTGTAGCCCCAAAACACTACTAATACGGGGCATTGAGAAGGTACATTGTGGCATCAGAGGGGGCAATGTGAAGAAGATACTTGCGCAGAAAGAGTGCAGGTGGATTGTCCTATTGGGATCCATGAAACCTGATGGACTTAACGAAACATTGAGCTTCGCCCCTTTCCTGTAATTTCTACTGCTGAGTTTATGTGTTATTAATTTGTAAGACTGCTCTGCTATAACTACTCACTACTTTCATTACTGATCCTCCCGGTGTGACTCTCTCTTGACTTGATATTACCTTTATGCCTATATAACTGAGAGGACACTGTGGATGATCAGTATACAATCCACATGGATATAATATACTATAACTATTCCCGTGGGTAGTGTATACTGGTTTGCGGTATATACCTTTTCGTTTGTGTTATATACAATCGTTCCGTGCTGAATGTCGTACCATAGTACTAGTACTAGAGTCTTTGAATGATGTGTTTTTAAATGTATGTTATTTTGTATTAATAAAACTGATATATTCTTATATACTCCTGACTATATGCTCTATTTTTTCTTCGGTATGGTTCTTCGGTGCTTGGTTTCGCCAACACTGCCGGAAGCAGATTGCTCAGATCACTGCATAGCAGCCGTTCGGCAGAACTGCAGCTCGGCCTCTATTCTTTGACCGGAGCCATCTACTTCCGGCAGTGTTGTCCGGTGCCCAGAGGCAGCTGGAGTGGTGGATCGGTGCGGGGTCTGGTGTAGTAACGATTGTTTGCCCCCATACATTAACGATGATTGCTCCTTGTGACACGCTGTATCGTCGATTGGTGCTGGTTTTCATGGTCAGTATCGGGACGTCTAAAAGGACCTTTATTTCCTCAGACACCACCATAACTAGGCATTGGAACCAACCCTTCCACCTTAGAGGGGAAAGATTAACCTTCTAAAAGGTTCACGCACCGATCATATACTGATGACCTATCCAGTGGATAGGTCATCAGTTGTCAGAACGTGGAAAACCCTTTTAAAGGGAAGGTGTCACGGAAATGTTTTTTTTTTATATATATATATATATATATATATATATATATATATATATATATATATATATATATAATATTGCTTTTAGTATGTCATTAAAATAAATTGTATTTATTTGTGTTTTTTTGTTGTACTTTTTACTTTTTTCCTTCTTTTACTTCTCTATGGGGGCTGCCATTTTTTTTTTCATCTCTGTATCTGTCCATTAACGACACATACAGAGATGGAATACGGCACATACATTCCCATAGAGAATGCGAACGGGAGCCGTTCCATTCACTATAGTGTATGCCGTCTGTGTGGGAACGGCGCATGCGCCACTCCCACACAGATCAAAAGAAAGGTCTTTAGTAGAGCGACATCCAGCGCTATTTTCATGTGGACCGGAAGCCACGGCCGGACAGTAAGATGACGACTTCCGGTCGCGGCTTCCGGCCATATGTTGAAGGCAGCGCAGATGCAAGGACTAGGAGCGGCAGGGCGGAGGCGGCGGCAGGAGCAGGTAAGTTATGTTTGTGTATGTGATGTGTGTGTATGTTAGTGTTATACTTTCTGCTGAGCACTGTATCTAATCTTCCTACACTGTGCATTCGCTCAGAAAATGGCGGCACACAGTGTAGGAGGTTTGAAGATTCAACCCCCTTCTTTCTCCTGGCACTAGGCAGGATAAAGGAGGGGGGATTCTGTGAGGACACTAGAGCGAGTGTGTCTACTACAAATTTGCAGCATAAGGCAATGAGGTTGCTTTACCACATGCCAATGCGGCAATTTTGAGAATTGCTCCCTCTAGTGACCAGCACATGGAAATGTTATAAATTAGAATCTAATTTATAATATTTCCTGAAAAAAATAAAATAAAATTTCTAGCGACACATTCCCTTTAATACTGGCGTTTCATACACCAGTCCTATTAAACAGTTTGCTGGAGTAAGATGCAAC